>NC_041365.1:15710685-15965685 GCF_900634415.1 Cottoperca gobio
AGATACAATCACTTTAATCAAAAAGAAAAATATTTTTTTAGAACTGAGGAGACCTGCTGTGGATGCAATAGTGGTGTACGTATGCATTCTTAGATTTCTACATCTTAGGGTCCTCATATTATCAAATCTGAGGATAATGTTCACAAGTGATGTCTACTCTCAGTCCAAACTCCTTCAGGGGCTAGTTTACAGTCAGAGTGGGGCTTAAACTGTGCGCTGCGTCTTTAAAAACAGTAGAAGAGAAACATTCCCGACTTCCTCTCTCCTCCGCCTCCCTCCACCATGCCTGTGATTTCAGGAATGTTCTTGCAGCCTCACTTAGACTCTGGTTCTGCTGTGTCACTGCTGGCAGGCACACACACACACACACACACGAAAATGTTCCAAACATGCAGACAGGTTGATCATACACACTCAGGAATTTATATGAAGGTTAACATGTGTTATGAGAGTGTGTATAGAGCTACGTTTACACCAAACTAAATAGAAACGATGACTTCAGTACGTAAGACAACTGTCATCTGAAACCTGTTGGATTTGATCATCTTTGTTAATCATGATGATGCGGATTACAATTAGGTTTGTCGTTAGCGTGGTGTTCCTTCAGTTTTACAAAGCATCCGTTTGTGTCTCGTCTACAGCATGAATCCACCTCAGCCAATAATGTTTTGATGATGTCATGACATGCTGACCATTTCTTATGTTTCTCATTAAATGTCCGACAACAAGGTCACTAATAACTTGACAGATCTCCAGCCAACAATGGAACAGGTATAACTTTAACTTTAAGTGTCAAAGCAGCAGCGTGCTTCACAAGAAATGTCATTTAGTTATCAGATGCTCATGGGCAGAGTCGCCACCAAACCAAAATAATGATGGGAATATTCATGTTGAGACCGTTTTCAATTAGAAAAAAAGACTTTGTTTAAACATGTTTAAGGGTGTTGCTACTTCTCCACCCTGAATACTGTATAATTCGTTTTGCTTAAAATCATAACCTATTAAGTAATCTGGCACATTTCCAGCAACATTTAAATCTGTTGCAGTAATGTCAAATACAGTACAGAGACCAAGAAGATGCCAAACTAATCCATGAAGTGGCCATGTTTGTTTTCATGTTGCTCGCTACAAACCAATCAAAACAGTCAAAAATCCAAAGATATAAAAGTAAGTTTCCGCACATTGAGACGCTGAAAATAGTTTTGTTTTGTTGCACGTTTGCTTCAATTGACTTTGTCACAAAAATAATCATCAGCTATTTTAACCAATCAACTAACCGTTGCAGTTCTGGTTTAGTTTGCAATATTGTGTCAAAATGCTACATGTAGCACCTCCAACAGGGGTCATCAGCACATGATAATGTATGCACAAGCGACATAATATCCGCGTCAGCTCCATCTACCTCCTCCTCTCCCCTCCCCTCCCCTCCTCCCCCTTCACACCTCTAAGAGCTGGTTGCCATGATGATGATCCCTCCCTGCCTCCACCCCGTTCATCCATCCATCCCCCTCCAGGAATGTTATTGTCCGACTAAACGCTTAGATTAAAAAAAGAGGAGAAGAGGCAGGGTGAGGAAACGTCAGACTAGGAGGGAGGGATGAGGATTAGCAAAAGAGGGGTGACAGACGGGAAATCCAGGAGACCTGCTAACATTGAGGAGAGCAGGAGAGCAGCACCCTCCCCCCCTCTCTGTCCCCCTTTTATTATCCCTTCTCGTCTGAATGGTGAATGTTTTGTAATGCCACATAAGACCATGCTGAGAAGTTATTAAATAAACTTTAGTTTGTTTTTAAAAACCCTTAAAAAAAAATAACAATATGTAATTCAAATTGTGTCTGCTCTTCTCTCTTCAGCTGAACTTCTCCCTTGGATCTTTGAGGCATTTGCTTAATACTGTAAGCCTGTTGAGAACTGGAGTATGAAGAATACAGGAGAGAGAAAATAAATCAACGTTAGAACATCCAACTTGGCCAAAATACAAAGTTGGCATTAAAAAGGAGAAGAATAGAGACGTCCATGCTGTCAGAGCGGGGGTCTCAAGCCTCGCGGGCTGCAGGGCTCTGTGGGTGAAGTCTGCCGATTAAAAGGGTGCAAAGACCCTCCGACAGATGGAGCAGGTCACTGAGAGTGGGACGTGCCAGGGCTCACACACACTGACATACTTAACAGCAGCACAAAACTCTGTGTGCAGCCACGCACATAAATCACAGACATAATGTATATCCCTTGACTTAGGCATGCAGGGTGTAAACAAACACACACACACACACACACACACACACACACACACACACACACTTTCCTGACTTTATGTGGTGCAAAAATCTAAATTGCATAGCATCTTTATTTCTGCAGACTCATTTTTCATTCCCATTCTTTGCTTTATCAAATGATTCAAGCCTCTCGCGCAGCATCTCATCTCTCCGACAGGCCTATTGATCGGACACAGTCGGCCCCCGGAGCAATCAGGTCTGATCTCTGACTTCAAACTGTGCGGGATAAAGTGTCCGACACAACACACACGCACACTCAGCAGAATCAATACACTTGTGATCTGATCCTCGACTGGATATGAATTGCAAATAAGAGCATGTCCTTAATGAGGTCAGTGTGATGGTAATGTTCTTGTGATTGATGCTAATAAAGCACATAAAGGTTCTACTAATGGGGAGACGATTTGTCTGCTGGTGATGTGAATGTTCGCTGCATGAGCTGCAAGTGAAAAAGCATTATTCAATTAATTCAATGGCTGATAGACAAGAATGTTTTTGATTGGTCGTCAGCTGATGAGCTCAATTATAAAAAGAAATTTCACTCACTTCAAGGATAATAAATTTGCACACACACACACACACACACACACACACACACACACACACACACAACCAAACAACACACTCACTCCTCTGAATGATATTCATGCTCACACACACGCAGTCTTGCCTGCAGGATGGTAATTTTAGAGTTTCTCAATTAGGAGCAAAGCCTGTTAAGAGAAGTAGCTGGAGCTGCAAGAGATTAACAACAGCTCTGACTACTGACCTAGTAAAGATGGAGAGGAGGAAGGAATGAGAAAGGGAGGATAAAAAGAAAGAAAGAGGAAGAAGTGAGAGGAAGAAGAGAGGGAAAACAAGGCTGAGATGAAGATAACCGAAAATGGGAATGAAAGAAAGACACAAATATGACAAATATGAAAAACAAAAAGCTGCCTCCCCTCTCCGTTTCTGGTCTGGGAAATGGTAGTGCATGAATGAAAGAATGAAAGAGGCGGGGGTGAAGGAGAGAGTGTGTCATGAGAATGGTATGATCTGGGTTTCATCGAGGACAGATAAAAATAAGATGATGAATTAGAAGTCTTTACACTCACAAGACCACACAGGTGGTGCGGCAGAGGGTCAGGACAGGGACAGCAGCGAGGCTACAACATACAACGCCTCGACACATCCGCAGTGCGTGTTTCTGCTCTGATAACCTGCGGAACTATTTGGATATTTTGACTAAGTATGCCCAAGTTGCTTTAACTTTTAAAGGCAGGGTTTCTGAAGTGTTTTAATGTTAGAGCTCCCAATGCAGCATCAGTGTTTGATCAATGAGATTTTCCTCTTGAACACTTTGAACTTTTATTTGGACATGTAACTAAAATCTGGTTGGAGGGAAAGACGGGGGGGGGGAGGAAAGACGGGGGCTCATTACTGCTGACACAAAAACGCCAAGAAGCTTACAGGGGGATTGTAGGATTTGAAACGGCTCTGCACTAAAAAAGAAAGACACTTAAAACACTGCAACCTGATTGCAGCAATTGTGAGGGAGTGCAGCGCAGCAGTGCACTGTTGTGTGTCAGAGGCTGCAGGTGCAGAATGAATCTGAACTGTGACAGAAAGAGAACGAGTGAGGAGGGAGATTTAACGCTCCTATTGTGGCTCAACTTCAGCATCACATTGTAGCTCTCTTAAAGACAATCAGCTTTCTATTCATACGGAAATCAAAATCAAAGGCCACGCTGCCTACAACACCACCACGTCAGCGTCAGCGTCCTGCTTCTTCGACATAGCGTCGGTGTAGTAAAGTGGATGAATGGGATTAGGGCTCGGTCCCTGCTGGGGGGCTGTCTGTGTGACGTCCCACCAGGATGGACCAGATTACCCACAACAGCCTGATTTGCATGCCAAATCCTCACACCACCGCACGAGCACGGACGAAGCACACATTGACACGAGGCGCACGGAGAGTGGATTGTAAACAATACGCTGGGAAAAGGCAGCAAAGGAGTTTAAACAGACACTCAACAAAGTTTATATGGACATTAGAGCTGCAACTAATGAACAGATTTCTTTAGCATTTACCTTTTTTAATTCATTGTTCAATCTAATAGTAAAATAAATAATAAAAAAATACTAATATTAAGAAGCTCACTTCCTAATATTGTATTACAATAATAATAATAATAATAATAATAATAATAATAAACTAATTTTATTCTCCAATACTAAGGCGATTGGGGGGGGGGCTTTTTCATCTGTCTGTTTTAATAATATGAAACATGGAGATATTAGTTACTTTTGGATACAGTATTTGTGCCTACATCACCAGTAATACAACAAACCCAATTCATTCAAAAATAAAGTATATACCAATTATGATGATTAGGGTGTGAAACCTGTTGTTGAGCCATGTGTGCAGTTTAAACACATGTATATCGAATACACACACACACACACACCTTCCTTGCAGTGTTTCCTGTACGTGTGTGTACCTGCTAAGTGGCCCAGCTCCAGTGTGTGACCTACTGTAGTGTCCCACAGTGAGTGTGCAGTCAGCTGAGAGTCACAGGCTGAAGGAATTGGAGCAGATTAAAAGTCACCCTGCCTCTCTCACAGTCACTAAGCCGGGGTCGACACTCACAGCCACTCAGCACAGCCTTTCATCTGACGGGATGTAAGAGCAGAACCCACGTCCAATGGGATGGGACTGACAGTTCACACAGTAATTAGGAGGCCTGTCTCCTCTTCCTACCTGGATACTTAAATGGTTAATAAACTAAAAACTAAATTATTCTCTTCTATAAAATTGACCTTAAAAGTATATACGTAGCATTTACACATTAAAATATCGCGAAGCGATTAGACCCGTGTTATTCATGTTGTTGAGTTGTGTACTCATATTTCCCCAAATGTTTCCAACCATTTTCAAACCAAGAGAAATCCTTCATCTAAACAAGGCACCGGTGCGTTTCATTTGGTCGCCTGTGATGCCGTTGTACCCCCTTTGAGCAGGGGTCAGTGTTGTGGTCGCCTGCCAGAAGCTCTCATAAATTGAAACTTTTAATCCAGTTTAAAGCTGCATTTTTACCATTACACTTTTAAAATCTGGATGAAGGCTTTTAGACATCTTACGTCTCGATCTTAAGGTATCAGAGAAACAAGCTGAGCCAACAGAAGTGGCAACTCTGCACGTGGCTCGTCCAGGAAGTCAAGTAAAAACCTCCAGAGCAATGAAGGAATCCTAACCGGGGAGGAAGCTGACTGCTATGGCGGCAATGGTGGTGAAGACAACTCCTCTGATCCCACACTGCTTCACAACGCCACCAAACTCCGTCTTTTGTTATTTAAACATCGATTGAATGATTATTTTAATTCAACTCAGCCTCGGCAGCTGGGCTGACCTTTCTACCAGGTGAGCTACAGGGGTGTCCCGTACAAACTGCTCCATGTTTCAACAACTCAGCGTGATTCAAAAACAGTGAAAACTCCAACATTAGCTGCCCCATCTAAATGACAGCATGATGGAGAGACAAGGGGAGGTAAAGATTTACCTTCTCTCCCTGACAGCAGCTTCCTGCCTTCATTAGGAAATTAACAGGGAGAGCATAAAGAGGAGAAACTGAAGAGCTGTAAGAGTCGAAGGTAAGAAGGAAATAAACTCTTCTGTCCAGGATAGTGGATATAAACAAGAAGAGGAAAGAGAAAAGAAAAGGGAGGAGGCTGAGACATGAAGGAGAGTCAGAGAGCAAGATCAATCCTGGAAGAGAATTGGCCTCAGCGGCTCAGCCTCGCCTCACAGTGTAAGCCAATGAGACAGAAAGGAGCGCAAGCTAATCTGTGAATTAGCACCAGAAGAAATATTTTAACATTTCTCAAAGGACCAACAACAAATTCTCATTGTGGAGGAGAAGAAATGAAAAAGATTACAGAGAGAGAAAGAAGAGAGGCTGCAGTATATGCTTCAGACAGATGATGCCCTATAGGGGACTGTGTGTGTGTTCCGGTCTAGCAGTGTGCAATCGATGCTCACTGCAGACGAACCAATGTCCCCTATATTGCTTTTAGAGCAGCGGCCATGATTAATTTATTAACCGTCTCTCTCCATCCTCTTACTTTATCTTGACAGATCTACTGCATTTTACACCCCTCTCTCTCTCTCTCTCTCTCTCTCTCTCTCACACACACACAATTTTGTGTGTGTGTATCTGACAAGAGTTTGTTCACAATAGGACGGCTACATTTGAAAACACTGTGAATGGTTGCAAATCACATTTAACCTTTTTGTGTTTGTTTCTCCATCTACACTGCAACAGGAGAATATGAACACAGTTACAATCTCTTATTTTTCTTTAACTTGCTTCCAAGCTCGTGTCATTGTTTTCCAAAATATCAGTTTTAAGCTTCTACCTGAACAAGCAGTGCGGGCCTTTTCAAATGTTACCAAACAGCATTTCTTTTGTAACGCTGGCTTAGTGTGAACTAAACGGAGAGGAAGATGTCTTTTTAAATGTAGCCTTCGCCTGAGACTAGATGTGACGGTAATAAGTGTGTATTTGTGTGTCACGAAAGGTCAAAGACAGCAGTGTGTTCTCCCTCTGTTTCCTTGTGGAGCCTTATTATCGATTCAAGTCATGGCGCAGCTCCAAAGACCCTGCAGAGCTTGTCCACACACACACACACACACACACACACACACAGTGATATCATGCATGGCAACATCTGATATTCTTGACCTATTTTTTTTTCCTTCAAATGAATGCAGACATTAACACACAGCCAGAGATTCCTCCCCCTATTTTCCAGCGATTACATTAAACATCCAGGATGCACCAGCAGAGATGGAACAAACATCCCTCTGCGGCCGGCATCAGTGCAAACTCCAGGACAACCGCCATGCAACACTGCAGAAAAGCTTAAAAAGGATGTGGGTCGGGCCACACAGCCCTCACTGTTACAGTCTGTCATGAATACAGACCCTGTGTGCTGCTGACAGAAGAGAGGGTCACTGTTGCCACACACACACACACACACACACACACACATTTATACATTGGGGCAAATATTTCACACTTGCTGGCTGCAGCCTGCACGACCATTCAACTAGATTTTCTGCTATCACACAAACACAATGAAGCTCATTGATTATTTTACTAAATATCAGCTGGGTGCTGGTTATGTAAGAACCCTCAGGGTTAAAAGGGGGGTGCACAGTAAGAGGGGGGGGGGGGGGGGGGGGATAGGAGAGACGTCACAGATTTTCTGCATGTGAAGATGAAATGTGCTGAGTGCCAGCGGATCTCATTTTGACACTGCAGTATTTGTCTGTTTAGCTGATATACATACAGAAGCTGGGTGTCACGAAAACTCAATTATTGCATCGGTTAACATTCTGTGGTTTATTTGACATGCACTCCCTGTAAATGTGTCTAACACTATAACAATGAGCATTAACCCATCTCTCCTTCAGTCTGTAATTGTGTCTTTATCTCATACTGTGTTCAAGACGTTGTCCATATTTCTGATGATAAAGCATTAATCACAGGCACTTTGTCACAGCAGGGGGGAGAGGCCTCCCAGCGGAGCCCCGAGCTGTGGGAGAGTTGGTATTCCCTGAAGTCTGCCCCCCCCCCCCCCCCCACTTTATTTCCCTCTCCTACTACGAACAGCAGTGCAAGCTTTCGAGCTCGATCAGCATTTGGTTTTCCCTGCCGCAGCTCTGACAGCGTTTGCTTCTCCCTGCCGAGTCAGGTGGAGAACGTGACCATACAGGAAGCAACCGGGGAAAGACGGGAAACCAGGGAGGGGAGGAGGCGGGGAGGGAGGGAAAAGAGAGACTGAACATGAGAACAAGAAGAAGAAAGAATTAAGAGATAATGAAATCAGCAAGTGAGAATGAGAGGAAAATGCAGAGGAGCGGGAGGGAGAGGGGGAAAATCCATAGTGGGAAGGGAAACGAAGACAGAGAAGGGAAAATGAAACAGCCATTTGTATCAGAAGGGAGCAACAATACGATCATAATAATAAGAGTTTCATTACAAAAAGCAATTACCACCTTGTGAAAAGAGATTATTTTACTACAGCAAAGTAACTGATGATCTGGAAATAGAATTCATCCTTCACTAACATACTCCAAGCAATAATAAAGGTCTGACCAGGGTGTGATCTGGGAGACAGAGAGATTGTGCTGGATGACTGAGGAGGAGGATGAGGAGGAGGAGGCGGCTGTGTACTTGCAGGCAGAGATCTGCTGTGAGAGGAGAGCAGGAGCGAGGGAGTTGGTAGGGAAAACTAGGCCACGTGGAAAACTCCAGCTGTAATGATCCCACACAGGGACTGGCTGATCGACATTTAAAGAGAAGAGAGGCAGCCATGCAGGCTATCTTCATCTCTTTCACTGCGATTACATCGTCCTATTCTCTCTGATTTTCAGTTAAGTTGTTTTGATTGTATTCTCCTGAGACCAGCCCTCTCCATCTACATTTCAGCTCCATCTCTTCTCCCTCTGGACAGTGTCAGAGAAAACTCGTTCAACAACCAATTGCAGAACAAATTTCCACACTTTGCCCATCATCTGATCTCGATCATTTCAAGGTCTAATTTGACCTCTGACTGGGTCACATAAGTGGAGAAGCATGACATCTCATTCGGAGGTACAATGACTTGACACATGACAGAGAGGCTGATGTTAAAGATGGCGTATTTAAAAAAAGGTCTTTAATGGGAATCATGCGGTGGTAAGAAAAGCATAGGCGTTCTTTGTATGTCCACAGCGTGTGGAAGATCTGAGAGGCAGGTACAAACACAGATCTGGGGAGACAGGAAGAGCGGGCCTGCACTGGACAGGCTGACTCCCTGTATCCCATGGAAGCACTCAACTCCAAACCCTTCCTGATGCTCTGAGCACTTCCTGTCTCCCTTTCTAGGTCACTGGAGTCTTTGCAGGGTTTGCAATAATTGCACGAGGATGCCAACGGCAGTGTTAAAGATGCAACAATTACGTCATTAATTAAAAAGTCAATTGACAAAAAAAATCAAATCAGAAGTAATGGTGATAATAGATTAAAGAAAATTGTTTAAGCAAAAAGACAAGCCTGCTGTTACCAGCCTCGTAAATAAGCGTATGTTCTGCCTTCCTTTATTATTAGGTCATTAGGTTTTTGGACTTTTGGTCAAACGAAACAATGAATTTCAAAATGTCACCAAGAGAAATCTGTGACATTTTACATTAATAGTGTTTGTGTGTGACTTACAAACAGCACAGTAAAACATTAATCCTGATGGGCAGAAAAAGCCATAGAGAATGTGTCTTTTGCTTCACTGCTACACACCAGCAGAGGGTCAACACACACATATGCAAACACACACTCACACAGGGCAGCAGGAGCACTGAGCTGACTGGCACTGCAGGCTGATGAGTTAGAGGTGTTAAATATACAGAGAGAACATTGTGATGCCATCCCCGGCCAAAGATCTGCAACAATTTTGAACCCATCTGACCACACACACACACACACACACACACACACACACACACACACACACACACACACAGTAATTGCTTACTTAAATGTTTGTCTCTTAACTACACACACATTTTCTAGTATCTAGATTTGAAAAGGGAAAAGTTATGGCTGTTGCGTTTCCTCCCATGTTCCCTGGCTTATATTTGGCTCTTTGTGGACTGTTGTGTACCGCTCATGTTTGGCGCACTTTTAAGCTGCTCTTACGCTTATGTAAAGGTTGTCTAATTAGGATTATAGAGAAAGAAAACGGCAGAGGGTCAGAAGTCCATACGGTGTTGCTGGCTACAACGTAATTATGGAGCTTCTTGAGTTAATATAGTGTTCATGTGAGTGTTGCCGTCACTCTGCACTGAACCATCTGGTTTTCTACTGACTCAGACTGTTTCCTGAGTCAGGTCCCAGTGTTTTTCCATATACGACCCTGTCGCTATTGCTTTAGATATCCGCTCATTGTAACACACACACACACAAGCACAAACACCCTACCACCCCCGTGAATTATTTAAGCCGTATATCAAATGTCCCCGACTCCTGTTTCAGTCAGGTGATGCCCAAGCTCAAGATGTCCATGTTCACATTTCTGTGTCTACTCTTCCAGACAACTACAAGTGACTCACACACAGCTGACAGAGCAGTGAAGAGTCACACAAACATAGAAATATATATATATACATATAAATGTACACACACACAGGATAGAGGGGTCAAGTTCACTACAGCATATGCAAAGTTGCTGCTAACCAGACTACCAGGGAAGGAAAGAGGAACAATGTACAACAAAATGAATGACCTGGGAGCAGAATTGATACCGTCCAAGACAGTAGGCGTGCTATTGTCGCTGACATTCTTTAAAGAGCAAAACATACGACATACTGCAGGACAAGTCCTTTTGTGCTGGAGTGACTCCAGAGGACACAGAACAGGTCCTATGGGGTTACAGCCTCGTCTGAGGGTGATGTAAACCCTGCAGCCTGACAGGGCCAGAAAACACATATTAATCTGAGGATATCCTTCTGTAACAGAGAGAGCTGGGGGCCGTGTACGTTACAATGTCATGTCAACAGCTGAAATTGATTAGTCAGTTCAAGCGACAGAAAAATAAATCGGCAACTATTTTGAAGTAGAAATAGTCAAATGATTCCAATATTCTCTGATATTTATTTTCTGCCGTTTGTCGTGTAGCATTGTAACCTGTATATGTTTGGTCAAACAAAACAAGACAATTGAAAACGTCACATTTGGCTCAGTGAAGCAATTTTGACATTTCTTAGACTAAACAATTACTGATTAATTGACAAAACCAATGAATCTAAAAAAAAAAAATCAGTAGTTGCAGCCCTAGTCATGTCTCTCACACACATACACACACACTCTCTCTCTCTCTCTCTCTCTCTTCACCTTTATCTGTGGGACAACTGTAGATCCACTGCTGCTGTGACAGTCAGACGGTAGTCTCAGAATTTGACCTGAATTTCTTTTCACACACACACACACACATCATGGTGGGTGTTCGACATTACTCAATCAATAACTGATCATGAAATAAATCACTGGTTGTAGACATCATTTGTGGAAATACTAAAAACACCTGTAATGATTGTGTCGAGCTACAAAAGTAAGAAAAAGTTTCAATAAGTTAGTGTAGCTTTACACATTATAAAAGTACACATTTTTTAAGTATATACACAATACATACATGCTATGTTTTACAGGCTTTGTATGTAGATGTCATATCGAGGTCAGGAAGGTCTCGTCATTCCCGTACTGCATGTGCTGGTACTAATGAAACCGCATTGTTATCAGTCTATCCCTGCACAAAGTTTACTGAAGCAACTTCCTATACATAGATTGCACCTGCCAAATAAACAGCAGCAGCAGTGGGGATGTAGTCATCAACAATGCCAGAGTTGGAGTACTGACCTATGATCAGGCAGTTCAGTGTTGAGATTTCTAAACGTCAAAAAAGGCCCAAGAGGCCAGCTCCACTTAAATCAATCTATGTTGCCTTCCTCTAAATCACCTCTCTCATGGGACACACCACCTCTAACGCCTTATATATTCATCAAAGTGAAACAATTCTGCTTGCAGATCAATTTGAGAAGCAATTGACAAACGGCACTTTAATGGAGAGCAATCATTTGCTGCAGGCCTGAGAAATGGACTACAGTTCTTCTGCCTGCGTGCTGAAGTCAATCCAGTCTGAATTTACAGTTCTGTGAGTGTGTGAGAGCAAGAAAGATTTAATGGAAGTCCTACTGCCTCCTGAGGAACTTGAACACCTCTACCAATTAACATTAAACTAGCTTGACACATAAATACACATCCATGTGTGCTAATAAAATACAGACCTGGGTCTAACAGCATCTGTTGTGACCAGCTTGAGTTATGAGTGGCTGAAAGTTGTTGTTTGTTTTTAATCAAAAAAGGAACGCAAACTTGGCTTATCTGTTATTTCTGCCTTGCTATGCCCCAAGTGGGCCGATTGCTGCAGCAAGGGCGACTATTTGGGCTGAAGAATCCTTGAGTGATGTGCGGAGATACACAGAAGAGTCTGCGTTCTTTGGCTCAGACATATTCCAGATATGTCTGATACTGTTCAAAGCCACATGTTTTCACTTTCCTTCAATAGAAAGCTTACTTTAGGGCCTGCAAAGCACACAAGCATTAGCATAGCAAAGATGCTACAAACTGTCACTGAAACCATCTCCCCATGGGCTTCTTCCTCTGTGGTTAGACAGGTTTGTTGTATAGATACTTTATGTGGGATAATTAACAAACCGCTGATGACATGAAACTCCTCATAGCCCATGATGTCTGTCTGTCGGTCACACACACACACACACACACACACACACACACACGTTTAGTTTCATTATAATAATCAATAATTAAAAGCCAGCCTCTTTTCATCAGCGCCAGCATCACAGATGTGACCTGAGCCTATTGGCTGCCCACACACCCCCAGCCTCACACACACACACACACACACACACACACACACACACTTTCAGTAGAGGCATTCATTTTTAAAGCGCCTCTGTCACTGGGATTATAAAACAGTCTTAATGCTTCAGGGGGTAACAATAAGAGAGACATTCACAGAAAGAGATCTGCAGAAGAACAACAAGCACCACTTTGTTAGAGAAGGTTTGTTTTCTAATGCATTTTATTTGTTTAACATCAGAGACAAACCCAACCTTTACACTGACATGAAGAGCAGCAGCAGATTTGATATTTACAGGACAAACAGCAAACCCAGGGCGAAACATGAGGCCATGTGGGGAAAATTCCCTGAAGCTGGCAGGCAGGGCAGGACTTCATAAAACTGCTTCCTCTGGTGTCTCAAAAGCACACAAGTCATTACAAGGTACTCAGGGCATGCAATGTGCCCCTACCCAGTGCAATACAGAGGCCAATAATGTGGCCAGAGCTAGAAGTCCTGCTTTGTTCATCCAAAATATCAACAATCCAGATTATGAAACTGGCAGACTGGGCTGGCTGTCTGCCTCAAGATCAATTTACACTTCCAGACACACTCCGAGCCCCATGTTTGAAGTCTTTTCAACCCAATCTTTTCATCTCTTGACAAAAAACACCAACATTCCTATAATATTCCCAGAGGGGGCATATGAACGGGAAATAGAAAGTTAAATCAGCTCTGTGACTTTAGTAAATGCTTTGTTTATTTGTGTCTTAACTATGATACTTCAAAACTTCACTTTGATATTTGCATGCATCCTGAGGAAAATAAAGATTATGTACACTATAAATACTTCTCCCCCTTTACCTTTATATCGCTCCAGTACATCCTCGTACGCCTGGGCGAATTCCTTCTCCTGTGAATGGTTTGTCGGCAGCAGACCCGGTATGAACCCGGCCATGGTGGCTCTGCAAGCCGGCTTGCGAGTAGAGAGGGTCGGCCTGCAGACTACCGCAGTGACCCGGTCAGCTGCTGCACGTCAAGCCCCCAGCTCTGGCTCCTTTTTTTCCTCTCCTGGGCGTCCAATTCAACACCACCTTGTGTGAAACTAGTGTATTTGATGCATTGACGCACACGAACAGCCCAGTATCTCACTTCCAAGCAGGGTTAGATAATCCTTAGGGATACTTCAGAGAATAAAAAAAAGGACAACAAAAGCCTGAAGTGAGCGCGTTTTTATGAAAATGTAGAACATTAAAGACGCGAGTGAATGAAGGTTACATAAATGCTATCTATCCATTACCGCGGTGTGTGAAGGTGTGTGTGTGTGTGTGCGGGAACACAGTCGCATCGCTCGTCCCTCCTTGAATACTGACTGACTGCTTTTTGTGCCTTCCGTGTGTGTATGAGGGAGGGAGTAGATCCTACACACCCCAGATGACTGTCAGCAGAGGGGGGCAAGTGTGTCTGTTTCCGTCCCCAAATCGGCAGAGCTCCAGGCGAAACCGTATCCGGACTCCTCTGGCCCTCCTACCCCAGGCTGTGTCGGCGTCCTGTGGATCCGAGGCGAGCCGCCCGAGCTCCCAGCATGCTTTCCCAGCCGTAATGGCCGCTTTTATCCGAGGCTTTGCGGTCTCTGCTAAATGTGTATGTGTTCGTTTCTCTGCCCCTGCTCTCTCTCTCTCTCCCTCTCCCTCTTCTGCTCAGGTTTCTCGGCTCTTCCTGCAGTGGCTGTCTTCCATCCCTCTCTACCGGCCACGCCAGGAACCTCCGCCACAGGAATGTGAGGAGTCGGTGGGAAGAGGAGCTCGCTTACATGGCTAGGTGGGAAATGGAGCTGGAGCGCCCCCAGGTGGTGGGCATGGCTCGGTGACAGAAACCACTAAACACCTGGGCTGGGCGCGCCAAACGATTTACTATTAACAGTAATGCAGCATTATATTCTACTGTGTCTGATATCAAACTAATCCTCTAATTAGCTTACTTGCATTACAATTAACGGTTCATTTCTGTTATCTTAAATTATGTTAGCCTATGAAGAAAACATTAAATTATTGTATTAGCTATTTGTCAAAGAAGCAGGTGTAGAGGAAGCTGATGAAGGACGGGGAATATATATCTAACTGCTACATTTGTGTGATGACAAATACAGAAACTTTTGTAATTAATGGATGTGACAATAGTACTGAGCTCATTACATTACTACAAAAGGTGATACATTACAGGAAACATAGGTAGATACTTCCATAAAGGTGGGTGGCATTTACATGCAGGGCATGGATCCACTTGCAGTGCTGGAAGAAGTATTCAGATAGTTTAGGCTACTTGAGTAAAAGTAGGCTACAGTGTGAAACATATTCTGTACAAGTAAAAGTCCTGCATTCAAAATCTTACTCAAGTAAAAGTACAAAAGTATTAGCATAGCCTATAAAGTACCAAAAGTAGGCTACTCATGCAGAATGGCCCATTTCAGAATCATATATTATTATACTGGACTATGATCAGTAATGCATGAATGTGTTCATCAATGTAATGTTGCAGCTGGATAAGGTGGAAGCTCATTTAATTGCTTGATAAAGTGCATGGTAGCTTCACCTATAATAATTTGTTTGTTGATTTATGTTTGGTATTATAAATGGAAATCTGAAAAGTAACTAAAGATGTCAAATAAATGGAGTAAGAAGTAGCTTTAAATATTTGCCTTAAAATGTTGTTGACTAGAAGAATTAAGTATCATAAAATGGAAATATTAAAGTAAAGTACAAGTACAATTATCCTGTGATGAAGTAACTTTACCTGGTAAAAACATACTAAATAAACAACATCTAGTCAGTGAAGTAACCTTCTTATGCAAAGTACAAATATAACAATTACATTTCATATAATACTAGACACAAAATGAACAGAGGTCTTTACAACTGAATATGCTCAACATTGTGTCTGTATGTAAGGATGTTGTGGTTGTGGATGAGCTGATTCATGGAGCACGCTGCCATCAAAAGGAGAACTGAATCTATATCACAGAGCACTGTGGCAAAAATACATTTAAATCCAAGTGCAGCCTAGTTCACAGGTCAATACACCCACAGACATTTAAACTAACATTTGGATTATTGGATTCAAAATGAATGCAGAAGAAATCACAGACCTATTCTCAGCCAAAAACCATATCAGGGAGCACAGATACAAAGTAGGCAATATGTTCAATTTACAAAAGAAATATGACAAGTGCTAAAGAATAAAGTTGAGTGACTCCTGTCCTACTGGGTGAAACCGCCATCAGTGGATAATCTCAGCATGCAATCATCCTGAGGTCAAAACCCATAAATCAACCTCATTGAAATGGTCCAAAGATTATGTCGTTTAATCCCATATAGAGACACATGAAGATGACCTCAAAGGGAAGCACAGTGTCAGGCCCATGCTGCTTCTATCAGAAACATACAATATATTCATGTTGCTGGAAAGATGCACTATAAAGTAGGAAAAGCAGGAAATGAGAGTTGAAGCAGATGTGTATTTCTGTCCGCTTCGAGGCAATATTGGACCGAAATATGAATAAAAGATGCACGAATGGCTGCACGACTTTCAAACCACTGCACTGACTTTGAGATCCTGCTCTCTGTTATGTGTTTATACAAAGTACACCGGCATTTTATCGTTAAAGGTATCGACGCACAGTGGTAGGAACACATGTACAATTAAATAACACTATTCTGCCAGAGGGCTACTTGTATGATGCCTATAATGTTAATTAAATGATACGCATTTTAATTATAACATTGAGGTCATAGCTAGTGGTGTTGTTGGACTGTGAAATGTATTAATTGTGATATTATTCAACATTATTTCCTTTAGCTGCCATTAATATCTGGCTCGCAAGAAAACTGAACACATCCCATTGTACATACAAATAATATTTCTTGACTTCCAAAGCTGATGGAGAAATCGAGTGTGCTTTGCTACATTCTCTCAAAGATGCATCATGACAGTGGAGGTGTTACCAAGAGGACAGAGTGACAGTGTCAGCGGCACATACTGTGTTCCTCATGTGAGACTGTAGGTGCAGCAGCCTCGACTGTCGTCCACACTGCAGACATCCCAGAGAGCTCTTTGCGGCACAAAACTAAATCTTCTAATTCAACCTTTAACTGGAGAATTAGAGCTTGTTCACTACAACAGGAAGCAATTGGACTATTGGAAATGTGTTTCCAATTTATAACCGTAAAAGATATGTATTAGATGGTCTTTGAGCAGATATTCATTTCCTTTCCCTCCTTTCTCTCTTCCTGTCTATCGTTGTGTGCTCCACCGAGGAGGTTATGTTTTCTGTTCCGCTGGTTTGTGTTTGTCAGCAGGATTAAAAAAAAACTACAGGCTTGATTTTCATGAAACTTGATTGGAGGGTGAAGCATGGGACAAGGAAGAACCCATTAAATGTGTGAGTGGATCCGAATCACGGGGCATATTTTCACTTTCGTTAACATTGCGAGATAGGGCATTTGGGCCTGATGGAGGTTTTTAATGTCCTCTTTGTGTCTCCTCACCCGGACCCACCCCTCATTACAGGACTCACACATCACACCAGCCACACTCCAGTGGAAATACAAACACACACCTCAGGGAATCCAAATCTGGCATACACACACTCACATGTACACACAGTGTCCAATCACAATGCACGTAGGGGGGTCCAAAATGTACAGAATGAAAACAAAACAGGCCAGTGGATGTGGTTATTGTCCATCTGCAACCTCCTGACACACACACACACACACACACACACACACACACTGACACGCAGGTCATAAAAGAGGGAGGTCGTTGTGACCCTGGTTTCAAGGTCCCAGTAACATTTCATTCCCAGTACACTGCAGAACATCAAACAGTTTGAGAAAAACATATTTTACTCTACATACAAATGAATCATAAGATTACAGCCAAAGCCGTTTGAAAAAAACAAACATGTTTAGCAGTTGATTGGTATAACGAGAAACAAAGCAGGTGCTATCAGAGCACAGGCTCCCTTTAGAAACAGCAAACAACCTGTTAGTGTGAGAAACCTTTGTATCTCCGCCTAGTGGTGGACAATGAGAGCTACAGCAAACTATGTGACTAAAAACAGTTTCTTCTGTTTTTGTTTTGTCCATCACTGTATAATGTATCCATCGTCTACCATATGTTTTCAACAATGAATAAATAAATAAATAACGCTGACAGTATGTTGCGTCATCTCTTTCTCTTATCGGGCCTCAAACTGTCACTCACTGTTTTCTTTCTGCAGTGTGTGTGTCCTCCTGTTTGTGTCTACACATGTACATGAGTGTGTGTTGTTGTTGTGTGTGTCTGTGCTGTCATGCCGAGTCCAGCTGCAGAATGAATGTGCTCTGTGAGCCAAAAAGGACATACAGTCCACATCACATCAGCATGACCAACGCCTGCAGCAGAGCTTTACTTCTTCTCTAACTTCAGCTATAAAACAAGAAACTCCCAAAATATTTCACTTCCCATTTCGGACCATTTCTGTCTTTGTCCTCAGCGTTGTTGGGAGCACTGCACGTTTATAAAACAGCCAAAACATCAAAAAGTGTGATCCTATTATCCACGCCTGCATTTTTTTGTTTGAATTACAGCCTAATAATGCAGCTCAGTGACCTAAATAACCAGGAATGAGCAGGAGATGTGTGTGACTTGGATTAGTGTGTTATGTGGTGGCATACATTTTTGATACAATTCTTAGTAAGGTATGACCTTTGTTTTACAGTCTTACCTTTCAGAAATAAAACTGCAATTATAGTTTAAAATACCAAAATAAACATTTAAAAAGAGCCTCAGAATAATGCATGTGTGAAACCCACGGTTAGAGAATGCAGATAACCATTGTCTGTATCACATCACGTCTGTAATCCAATAAATCAACATGTAAACAAAGTCAGTGGTGTTTTAACAGGCTCACTAAAGCTCTAAATAATGTAGTATAATGCAGTATGTGAACCACATCTCTGCTGCACATCTACAGCCTGAAACATCAGCATCTAATGTACATAAACACCCGATCAGTATTTAACGCTGACTTTATTTACTTTGGCTACTTTATCTTGTTTTATCCCAACTCTAAATGTGACTTAGATTATATCTTCTTATCTCTTACAAAAAAAGTCATGTGCTTTCAAAGCGCACGTGGGCATGTTCCAATTCTGTGTCTTTCTTTCTTTTCAATTTTTGTGTCAAAATAAATGTTCAATTGTTCTCTTTTTTTACAAATGTTGCTGTGTCGTGAAAACACACAAAAATAGTCACTCTACATCTATTCGTCTAAACTTTACATCTTAAAGGCGCATTCCACATATTGCACATGTATTTAGAAGTCACAGGGAGAGAAACACAGCCTGTGAATGTTGGCTTGGTTTTGGAGGCTACAATTGATTTATTTTGACTAGAAAGCCTGAAATACAAACTGTGGTGTGGGGTTTGCAAGATGTGGGCAGGATAAAGTCTAATGCATTATGGGAAGTGTAGGATCCACACGTCTTTTTGCTCGTTCTTTTATTAAATTGTGTCTCACAAGTTCCCAAACTTTAGGGAAGTGCAACAATAAATCACATATGCAGGAAAAAAATGCTTTGCTGATTTCTCCAACAAAATATTAAACATGTAAGACTTGTAGCTTTAAAAACACACCTCCCTTTGTCCCACTTGATCTTTTTCTCACTCTTTTTTTAAATTTCCCTCAAGGTCTCTTTCTCTCCCTCTGTGTTTCTCTTTCATGGCCTCTCATTCTGTCTCTTCCTCTGTTTGCCTTTCAGAATAAATTCCTCCCTCTTTCTCACACACATCAAATACTTGTCTTAATCTTTCTTTTCTTATCGTATCTTCTTCTTCCTTTTTAACTCCCTTTAGTTCTCTGTGTCTGTTCTGATCCTTTTTAACCTCTGCTGCAGTTTTCCTCCATGGCAGTCTTTATTTTTCTTCACATTTCTCTTTTCCACTCTTTAAATCTCTTAAATTATTCTGGTATTCAATCTTCATCCCTCTCTCTCTGTTTCATGACCTCCCTCACCCCATCGTCAGTTAAAAGTCATCATCTTTCTCCTCCTCTTTGAACCTTGCTCTCCTTCACTCCCTCAATCTCCCCATTACCTCCCCCTCTCTCTTTCTCCAACTCCATTCCTCTCCTCTCTTCATTACCTTTTACTCAATCATTCCCTCCTCTCTCTCTTTTCCTTTACAAACTCCCTCCTCTTTTTTCTCCCCGTCCAAATTAAAATTCTGACACTCTCTCTCTCTCTTTCACTATTTGTTTTGCCCTCCTTTTATATTCAGTGTCAGCCTCTCTCACCCCCGCCGCCATTGCTTCTCCTCGCCTTTTATAACTATGGAAACTGAGGAGACCACGTCGCCATGGCAACAGGGGGAACAGCCTGGGGTTTTCTCTTTGGGCCGAGGCGTCCTCTCAGCTGCCTGCAGAGAAAGAAACGTGGAAGCAACGGCAGCAGCAGGCGAGTCGGAGGACGCCTAAGTTACATGCAGGGACAGACGTCTGGGGTCCTGATGTTCACCTGCATAAATTATCACTGCTGCAGACACACACACACACACACACACACACACCACACACACACACACAGATATGGGGCACACTGTGTTATCAGTCATCCTGAGTTTGTTTCACTGTGAATAGGATTATCAAAATATCTTGTATCCTGATGTTCTGCATAGAGTGTACAGTTCTACCAGAAAAGACTTGGTAAAGACTAAACCAACCGAGACCCAGAAATACAATCATGGTTGAACATCTCTGCATACAGACCATCCATCTGGAGAGAACACAGTCTCAAACAACAACATTTACAAACGTGTATGACCGTTTTTAAGTACTTTCATAAATATATTTTCCAATCCACATAAAATACCAATCAATTTGTATAAATGTAAAACTTTTATTTTTACAAATAAATCCAACCCCAGTTGAGTAAACATCCCTATTCAACAGATATATTTCCAACTTCAAGTTTGTTAATCTAATAAACTGAGCGATCAAAGATAAATGAAAGATAGTGGACTTATTTTATGTTTGATGTTGAAAAACAATTTATACTGATGCTACTGAAGAAGTTGTTGGTCACTTGTGGCGGCCCGTTAAGAAGTGTAGGGAGTCAGCAGTCAACAGTATAAAACTGTCACGACAAGGTGTGAATAATGAGAGGACCTTGATCATCCCGTTATAAATGAGCATAAAAATATTAGACTAATAGGTCCAGTAGTATGCACACACACACACACACACACACACACACACACACACACACAGTAATATGCACACACGCGCACACAGTAATATGCACACACGCGCACACACAGTAATATGCACACACACACACACACACACACACACGCACACACGCACACACGCACACTACTAAATTGTTTCATTTCCTCATACATATTTGTAGATCATGTTTTTATCCGTGGATCATGAAACCCACATTTGTCACCAGTACTGATGCTAATTTCTCTCATTCGTCTCGAGCTCACTCTCACTTTCATTTATAATTCAAGTTAGTAAATCCAAAGTCTCCCCCATGAACAGAAGAAGCAGCAGCTGTTGGGAGGTTTCATTGACATTCATGCTCAGCAGGCCGGCAGGGCCACAGAATAAAAGTCCAGTCAGGACAGCAGCAACAAAGTCAAAACTCATCTGATCACAAAGCTCCTCGTGTGTGCAGTCTCTCCTTACATTACTTGTGCTTCAACTTTGTTCTGTCTCGTAGGAAAGCAACTTTTCCCTCCTCTCACATTTATGTCAGTATTCCTCTGATAAAATAAACGTTACAGGCAGAAGAGAAAACATGCAACACATATCTTCTCATATCTTCTGTCTTTTTCTACTATTACACTCTATATATTGTCACCGGACTGTAAACAATGCAGCTTGTTGGTACAAGCTACCCTGTATCCATTTTCCACATTCCAGCCTCTGTCTGAAAGGGAAATTGAGGTCAATGTAAACACATATTATGTAAAATGTAATATCATCACAATAGCCTTCACGCCTGCGTGAGCAGCGGACACGCCTGCGTGGGAAACACTGGATGTTCCGCGTTGAGTCACTCAGCCAGCGTACAGAGAGAGTGGAGCCATCACTGTCACAGGGAGACTCATCACTTAGTGGATGTACAAGAGACGTACAACAAACAACGTTTTATACACAGTGCACTCAAAGCTCTACCATTTAACTTATACATAAATCTACGACAGAAGTCAAGCACTCTGAAAAGAATTGTTCCACACTTCTGGGAAATAATCGCGCTTATTATTGCCAAGAGTTGGATCGGTTATTACACACATATCTGTCCACTAAATATGAAGCTACAGCCTGCAGCTGGTTAGCTTAGCTTAGCATAAAGACTGGAAGCAGGGGGAAACAGCTAGCCTGGCTCTGTTCAAAAGTAACAAGCAGAGACTAATATTCAAAAACATAACCTCCCATACAACCACACCTTGTCCTTTTTACTGGGACTTTTCTTTCTAAAGATATAGCATGTTAATAAGTGAGCTTTAGGGGTGTTTGTAGATAGAGGTTTTGTTTACTTTTGGACACAGCCTTAGGTTCATTGTATCAATGATTTGTGTGTTAAATTAATTGCATATTTGTCTGTGAATACGCACAACATGCGTAACAATATTAACAGAAATGCTAAGAGCCTATAACTTGATCCTGCATTATTACCCTGGTTTGTAGAAGAGTCCTGTCTCCAAAACACATTTTTCATAACTTTATTTTTATCAAAAGATTTTGGATAAGAGCGCTTCTTGGACTCAAAGATGTTGGATAAGGATACGTGTACATGTAGACAAAATACCAAGAAAACTTCAAAGCACTCTCTGTTAAACAATAACATCTCTTTATTGTCATGGCATAGAGCTGTTAGACCTAAAAACAAACTGACATGTTTCGGCATAAATGGAGTTTTCTTGGTATCTTTATTTTTCCTATATAAATCTGTTTCACTGGTTTACTTACAGACCACAGGATACCGACACAATTCACAGGGAGAAGGGGTTTCAATAGTGGCCCACATCTAGGCATACTGTAGAAGAGATGTGGCTGCATTTTCCATATACTGTATATATCTCGTTTTGGGAAGACATGCTTCATAATGAGACTTAGACTAAAAGTATTGGCTTTACAAATCAGCATCTTTTAGAAACATTCGTTGACGGAGAAGAGAATATTGGCAGTGTTAGAAATGTGTCGTCTGTGTTTTAAACCCCTGGGTGGTTTGTGACGGCGCCAAACGTCAGCTCAGCGGCTACCTGCTGCTGCCACAGCCCAATGGTCTCCACACAAAGTCTGACTCGCTGACTCAGCACAAAGGTGCTGCCAGGAAACTTCCGTGTCTCACTGTCTCTTTGACATGTCTCCTGCACATAATCGTTTTTAAATTCATCATAAAAAATGTTTTTCTGTTCACTCTTCACCTCTCTAACACACACTCACATTCACTCGTACACACTCGCACACACTCACATACACTCGCACACACTCGCACACACTCGCATACACTCGCACACACTCGCACACACTCGCACACACTCACACACACTCGCACACACTCGCATACACTCACACACACTCACACACACTCGCACACACTCACATTCACTCGCACACACTCACATTCACTCGCACACACTCGCACACACTCGCACACACTCACATACACTCGCACACACTTGCACACACTTGCATACACTCGCACACACTCATACACACTCGCACACACTCACATTCACTCACACACACTCGCACACACTCGCACACTCACATTCACTCGCACACACTCACATTCACTCACACACACTCGCACACACTCGCACACACTCGCACACACTCACATTCACTCGCACACACTCACAAACACTGACTTTGTGGCACAGCTGTGAATTTCCACTACATGTCGCATGTTCATCAAACAGCCATTTAAAAAAAAGAGGAGGGGAAAAGTTTAACCATCTGCCTCACAGAGCGTATAATAAAGATAAATCACATGAGATCGTTTGTGTTTCCCTCCTCACATCTGTCGGCAGCCATGGCAGAAAACTACACATACATCTAAAGATAAGAAAAACATATTTTAGAATATCTGGAATAATAAGATGCTCAGAAAGACCAATGCAATGAAAGATATGACCACAGGACATAAAAGTGACGCCAAGTGTCTTCATGATTCCACATCGCTGCTCAGATCTGGATGTAATTAATGTTTCGCATGTAAACAGCAAGGAGTCATCACGCGAGGCCGATTAAGTTGCAGTTATTTTCAGCATTTCTCACTGTTTCACACTTGTCGTAGAAGTAATTCATTAGCAATCAAAAGCGAAATGTTAAATGTTTGCCCTGCGTGAGGAAAGTCATTTTACAGCATTAGACTGTTTATGGACGTTTTTAATTTTCCCTCATTGGCCAAGCTATAATTAAAATACAACGTAAAACGTTGTGGCAGTGAGTGACCTTATGGGTGATTATATTCTATTTATGGTAATATAATTAGGTGGCTTTTTTGATCAGCTTAGTTTTCACATTACAGTATGTAGAAATGTTAGTGTTTTTGTAATCCACACGATGCGTTTTATCTCTTTCTTTTTATCTATTATTGTCCCACTTTCAGACTTGGTGCGTGTGTCAATGTGTGTGCATGTGACACAAGATTACTCTCTCTCCCATCTTCACTTGAACATTTTCTCAGTTTAGCACAAAGTCTTATCTCAACATGTAACGTCTAATTTTGCTCATTCAACTTTCAGCATGGAACACCTCAATTGCTTGTATGTTAAATTACATGACAAAGTCCAGTAGCTGCAGCTCTGTTGCAGCACACGACGTCCCAGAAACTCCAAATGTTCCCTCCAAACATTTACAGATTTAGGAAAGCGGACACTCTGCTGAAAGCTCGTCTTAAACCAAGTAGCTGATTGTAAAGCCAGATATCTCAGAAACACCCCACACAGGCTTCTCGTGTGAACAGATACAGAAGCTTAGAGACTCTAAAACATTCATGCTGTAGGTCTGCTGTAGCTCGCTGTGCAGTTAATACGTCTTTTCTTCACATATGTACTCTATAAGAGCAATAACATGCAAACATAATGCACGATCCAGGCAATCACATCAACCCCTTCACCCTGTCCCTGACCTACATGCTGCCTATAAAGTAGGCTTTTACTGTCTCGTCATCGCCTCTCTTCTTCGACAACCCAACCCCCATCACTTCACTTGCTACTGCCTTTTACAATGTGAGAGGATTTATAGCCGCGCTGCCTGTTTAGAACAGTTTATTTCTCACATAAAAAACACTAAAAAAGTCAGAGCGAGACAAAAACTCTCACTTAAAACGCTCTGAAGACAGGAAGAGTTAGAGACGCATGATATTGAATTTTTGCCAATACCTGATTATTTATATGCTGACACACATCTTGTTTTCATCTAGTCTGGTCTGTCGAGATACAACAATATATTTTTGGGTGATTATTGTCCTGTATTGACAAATGTAACCCTACATCAGCGTAAGGAGTGTTGCTGGTTTGCTGTAACACTGGCCACATATGTGTTTGACTGGACCTAGGCCCATAACATTTCATTTTTAATAAACATTGTTTTAGAATAATTTAAAATATCAAAAATAATTTTAAAATAGAATTAAGTTTATTTTTTTAAATGTATAAAGAAAACGTTTTTACATTTTTAATTAAAATAAAAACTCTTATTGTCTTACTGTCTCTAAATGTAGCACTTGTACTTGCATGATTCTTGCACCTTTCGAGGTTTTACCCACATGGTTAATGGCACTTATTTTAAATGCACTTTGGATAAATAAATGTTGTGTAATGTTTTAGTTTACTCGACTGTTGCATCGACTGTGAGCTGCTCTTCCACAGAGAGTCATAGCTCTATGCTGAGAGGGCTGCAGACCAGGACATCTACCCAAACGTTATGTGATAAAAGCCTGAAACTGTAAATAATCAACACAATTATGAGCTGATGTGAGTGGGAACAATTACACACATGATAAATGGTGCAGCACAAAGATCACTTTTACATCATTTGCCTCAATTATCAAGCTGGAAGTCTTCCCTCCACTAAAAGAGGGAAAGCTGCTGCCAGTGTCTCATTACACGAGCAGGGGAACCCTGGCTTCTGCAGAGAACTGAGTAACCTACATTTCTCCAAGCGGGCAAGAGAGGAGAAAAGAGAAAGAGGGAGAAAGTTGTCCATGTGGCAGTACAGAGGAGTCAGAGAGGAGTTATAGTAGCTAATAAAACATTGTGTCTAACCTTCAGCTTTGTCTTGTCTGAAGGAAGAAGACAATAAAACCCCTTTGGGTAAAATTCTCCTCTTCACATGGCAGCTACAGCACAACTAAACATAAACAGGTACATGACATTTACTAGATCTCATGTTTCAGTGCTCACAACAGGAGCCCTGAAGGTGGAGAGAAGAATATAAAAGAAATCTTTAGAACATCGCTACAGTGTTACAAGACACCACTTTTAACAGCATACTGTAGACGTTTTTATCCAAAGTATAAATATGATAATATGAGAGCCCAAGAACAGATTTTCTTCCCATCTCTGTGAAATGTACTGACCCTGAACCCTGGAGTATGTACGCCTCTAATCAAAGCCAGAAGGAAGCAAACAAATCAGATAAATGTCAGCACGCAAATAAGAATAAAGAGGACACATCCTGTCGCTATGGCTCAATGCAAAGATCAATGATAAAAAGACTAACTGTATCAGATTATGTTGGTTGGATTTCAGTACGTTTGAACCACTAATTCTCTGTTGGCGTGTCACAAGCACAGGTACCATCTCTGTTTCCCTCTGTGGATTAAAAGTCTTATTTTGGTTACATAAAGGTCCAATAAAGGTATACTTCACCCCCAAAATGTCCTTGTGTAAAACAATTACTCACCCCGTGTGAACATGAATTCTTGAGGAGAACAGAGAGGATCTTGATGAATTGGGGGGGGGGGGGGGGGAGTACATACTCTCACACAACTGGTTCAGTTAAATAATTTAACTATTTAAAACACTATTTCAACATCCTCAGTCCGAAGTGTATTAAATAGTAAGGCTTTAGAGAAGACTGCATGTGTGTGTGAAGTAGTGAGCTTACGACTGGGTAAATGAGACTTGGATTATTCTGCACAAGTTGTGTGGGAGTTATTAATGGATGTTGTGATTTAGGCTTGCGGCACATTTACTTCAATTCATCAAGACTTTTCTCTGGTTTTTGATTCTTCGTTCTCCGTGGAGGAATGCGAGAACATATTTTCTTGGAGAATTCAAGGTAACACAGGGTGAGTAATTGATACACAAATGATCATTTTAGGGGTGAAGTGTTCCTTTAAGTGAGTTTGGGTTTAACAGAAGTTGCTTCTCTTGGCTCATGTCACTTTTTATTTCCTTTCAGGGTTTTAGCATTCATTTAAATTCGCTGATGCATAATCTCTGTTTTCCAGCAACATCCTGCTTCACATTAAAACTCTTGCAGACATCCTCCACTGGAAGCTTCCAACAGCAACCCGTCTGAGATGGTTTCCCTTACCTGCTACACGAACCACCGCCCTCTCCGCCGGGTCCAGCACCGAGTCCTGACTCTTCCTCTTCCTCCTCTCATGTTTGGACAGGTTCCATGGCAACGTGTCTCCGGGCGGCCCCACGGGTCCTGATGGGCACGGGGACAACGACCCCCCTGAACGCTCGCTGCGGAAGGACGGCTCGCTGACGCAGGAGCGCTCGCTTAAAGTATCATCGTCTGACGACTCCATCTTACTTTAGGGCTGCAGGGAGGAGAGGAAGGAGGAAGAAGAAGAGAAGAGGGATGGGTGGGTGGAGGAGAGAGGGATGTAGAGCAGGGGGAGGGGAAAGAAAGAAGGTCAAAAGAAGGGAGGAGGAGAGAAGAATTGTAGGGAAAGAGAGAGGAAGGAGCATTAGTCAAAGTGGAGACCCTGTATAATTCATTGTTGGCGTACAGTGTGATCACGCAGGTGGCATGAATGATGCAAAGTTTCATCGTAACAGCACAACAGAAATAACACAGTGATCAGGAGGAGAGAAACAACTGGGTTAAGTTAGTCATCAATGTGTAGACCATGAGGCTGAAGTGACAAACTACTGTAGAGAGAAGAAGAGCGCGCAGGACAGCAGAGAGGGAGATACCGATTACTGAGGACCAAAGGTGAGAAACTTTAGCCAAAGCCAAAGAAACCTTAGCCTATGATATATTGCAGTCAAACAGGATCCAAAGATTTAGAAAAATGGCTAAAAAAGGATGTCAGCACAAGAATAAAACTAGTCTCTATAACTCAAATACTGATCATCTAGTCAAGTCTGTCCACATACAACAATATATCTTTAGGTTATTATTGCTCTGTATTGATACATTTAACCCTTCATCAACTGGCTGACATGTAAGTGTTTGACTGGGCCTTTACACTATATATATATATATATATATATATATATATATATATATATATATATACATACACTGTATATGTGTGTATATATAGCCATGCTAGTGAGGTGATGTTGGTTGGTCTGACTGAAATATCTCAAAGATCATTACATGGATTGCCATGAAATGTTGTGCAGTTATTCCTGGTCCCCAGAAGATGAAACCTCAAATATTACTTTAAAAAAGTTAATTATAGTATAGTATATATTGATTTGACTTGACTTATTTGACTTTCAATTGTTGTATGCATTAAACACCAAGGTAATAACATACTTGCCAATAAATCTAATTCTGATTCTGATTAAAGTCAAATAATGTTACTTACAAAATAATGAGTTGAAGTGTAATGTGTTTGCGTGTTCGTGCATAAACAGGTTGCAGCTGTTCAGCTGCAAAACACAAACATCGTGCAAACTCGCACGACAAGACCTTTAAGTTAGTTCAGCATTTTATCACTTGATAGAACGAATTGATGAAACATTACATCCTGCTTGAAGCTGATTGATGACATGGAAGATGCCAGTTTGATGGAAGAGAGACAGCTCTGTGCTTGGACAGCAACTATTCAACAGACTTGGTTGAGACAAGGAAAGAGAGAGAGAGAGAGAGAGAGGAGAGAGAGAGAGAGAGAGAGAGAGAGAGAGAGAGAGAGAGAGAGAGAGACACACATACAGAGAGAGAGAGAGACACAGAGAGAGAGAGACAGAGACAGAGAGACAAAGACAGAGAGAGAGAGAGACAGAGAGAGAGACAGAGAGACAGAGACAGAGACAGAGAGAGAGAGAGATAGAGACAGAGAGAGAGACGACAGAGAGACAGAGACAGAGAGAGAGAGAGAGAGACAGAGAGAGACAGAGACAGAGACAGAGAGAGAGACAGAGAGACAGAGAGAGAGAGAGACAGAGAGAGAGAGAGACAGAGAGAGACAGAGACAGAGACAGAGACAGAGAGAGAGAGAGATAGAGACAGAGAGAGAGACAGAGAGAGAGAGAGAGACAGAGAGAGAGACAGAGACAGAGAGACAGAGACAGAGACAGAGAGAGAGAGAGATAGAGACAGAGAGAGAGACAGAGAGAGAGAGAGAGAGAGAGAGAGAGAGAGAGAGAGAGAGAGAAAGATGAGATTTCAAAGCTTGTCTAGTGTTTCTATTTTTAAAGAAAAGTCAATAATAAGCCTGGAAGACAAGAGAGTTTTTTCTCTTTCTTCATCTCACTTTCACTCTCTGGCTTTCCTCGCTCTTCTCTTTCTTTCTCTCCGTTTCTTCTAACTGTTGCTCATCCATCTTTACACTCGTTGACATTAAGGTTAAATTCAACACAAATTTTATATAATGAAGAAATTAGTGAGAGTAAATACTTTCTGTGAGCATATATACTAGTGTGTGTGTGTGTGTGTGTGTGTGTGTGTGTGTGTGTGTGTGTGTGTGTGTGTGTGTGTGTGTGTGTGTGTGTGTGGTCTCTGGGGACCTGACGTTCTGATCTGTCCGTCACAGCCTCCTAAAATCCATATGTGTCCTGAGAGAATGAATTGTCCGTTACTGGCTCTTACGCTCCAGCTCCACAGGGACTCACAGGTCAGTGAGCGTCTGGTGTGTGCTGCTGGGATCAACGCAAAAGGTCAAAACAGAAGAAAGGTCCCAGGCACTCTTCTGGCAAAAAAAGTTAAAAAGCCTTTAATCAGATAACTTGTTCACAGTAAAATTCTAAAAACAGACAATACTTGAACATTTAAAGAAACGATGTGCGACTTATTTTGCAACTTCGAAGTTAATTTGGATTATTTGGAGAAATTCACGGATAATCTATCATTTTTAAACATTTACTGAAGAATTTTTCGTTTCACAATTGATCCACTAATTATCACTCTGGCTCCTGAGAAACTCAACAAGCAAGCAGCTTAACCCCTAAAACTGTTGGGACTTCACGGACAGACTAACTTCTGCCGGCTGCCAAAGAGCAGATCTGTCTTTATTCCTCTCGAGGCTGCAGCAGACTAAACCGTGGACCTGAGCGGCGTCACGGGGTGGGAATGTTTCTGTGCTCGATGTGCGAGTCCAACACAACGGCTGGGATTTCCATCTGGGCCAATGCTGCCAGAAATCCTGCTCCACCAACTCCCGCTGCTGGCCCCTGGCTAAACCGCTGGCAAAGCCCCACTTCCTGAATCCACGGCAATGCTGGTAGGAAGAGGTTAAAGGCTTCCCATAATTCTCTGCACTTCTCTGGTAAACAAGTCTGTGTGTCCGCCCTGGTGTTGGTGTTTCTATGTGTGTGTGTGTGAAGTCAGTTCCCCTACTGCTTGCTGACAGAGAGTCAGTATAAATAGAGCCTGAATGGAGGCTTCAAAGCTGCACCGTGTCATTAGAGCTCTGAGGAGAACAAGAGATCTTTGAGGAAGAAGAAGAAGATATACAAGAAACTATGAGCAGGAACACTGGGGGAGCAGTGTGAGAGTGAGATCACTTCCTGTCTGATGAGACCCTCGCTGAGGCATTTACACAGCTGGACTGGAAGTGAAGCTTCCACATTGTTAGTTATTCATTTAATTTGTTTCCTTTTTTCTTATTTGTTATTTGTTGTCAGTCAAATCTTAATATAAATATTTTTGGGCTTTTTATGCCTTTAATGCTTTTAATGATTGTGAAAGGGGGAGAGAGAGAGAAGGGGAACGACATACAGCAAATGGCCACGGGTCAGACTCGAACCACAGGCCGCTGTGGCAAGGACTCAGCCTTTGGATATGCGTCGCCTGTGCTACCGGGACACCCTTCTTAATATATATATTTAGTATAAATGCTCATCACAAGTTCCCTAGTCCCAGAGTTTCAGCCTAGGGGACTTTCACTAAAGAGCAACTTTTTTAATGTTCTGTTAAGGCCGTGGCTCAGGAGGTAGAGTGGTTGGAAGGCCGGGGGTTCGATCCCCACCCCCTGCAGACAGCATGTTGAAGTTGGGCAAGATACTGTATTAATATAGTATATTATTACTTTCTGATGTTTATATATACTATCTATATCTACTAACAAATCAACGATTAATATTCAATTATTTGCATAATGTTACATGATTGGTCCATAAAAGATAAAAAAGAAAGAAAGAAATGAGGCACTGCAGTTACATAATAAGAGACACAGTAAGGAGAAATTAAATTATTATTATTGTATACATGGATCTATCTAGTGTCCCAAATTCAGTCTTTTGTTATTATCTAGTGAAAGATTATATTTTCCTCCCAAAGATCCCAACGGTTTCTTCCATTTCTGCAGAAAAAGATAAGTATCCATCGATATTGTGTCCAATTTTACTCACAACTTCAGAGATTAGATTTTCACTATGATGACTTTTCTAAACAGCCTTATAAGCGATTGAACCACTTCTTCATATTGTTTAAGAAAATCAAAGATTTTTGACAAATGTCCATTAAAGTTTCCAGAAGTGACATCCCCAAATTGTTTGTATTGTTTGTCCAAAAGTCCAAAACTAAAACAATATAGTTTACATTGATATAAAAAAGAGAAAAGCAGCAAATCCTCAATATTTGAACCAAATAATATATCCTACCTAATACAGACTAATAAACTAACTAACTGACTCTTATGCAGTACACAGAAGTGCACATGAGCAAGCAAGCGTACACACACACACACACACACACACACACACACACACACACACACTGGATGTTTGACTGGCATGATTTGTAACTCACAGCCAGGATTTACATGGACACGGTTTGTTCCCACAGCTCAGCCTCAGTGTGTGTTTGTATATGTGTGAGAAAGAGGAAAGACAGCAGCAGGGACATGAAACAGATAGAGGGAGACTGACAGAGACGTAGAGGGAGCAGCAACAGATTAAGAAGGAGAGAAAAGGGAAGACATGAAAAGGTCAGGGAGAGAGAACACCAGACATTTGCAGAGTAACGGTCGTAACTGCTGCTGCCCCTCTTGTGGTCGTACCAGAGCTCTAACAGCCGCTGACGGGAGTTCAACTGACAATCATGCTCAACAGACAAACTCCATAACATAGAGCTACCTAAGCAGAAAACACATCTGCTATACACATGTGATTTATGTAGTCCAGAGCTGCACACTGGCGTTGTGCCGATGTTAGTTCCCCCTGTTTCCAGTCTTTATGCTAAGCTAGGCAACCCACCTCCTGGTTCTAGCTCCATACTTAGCACAAATCTCAAACTATTCCTTTAAAGATGGACGATGAGGGCCAGAAGGTGTTACACTGGATTGTGTGACCGGACACACTACAGCGTCAGCTATAGGAACACAAATAAAAATGGACAAGTGATGTGTTAGTGCTCTACAGAAGCTATTTTTTTAGGTTTTTGAAACGAAACGTGTGGTGAGTAAATATGACCCTGAATACATTTGGATTCATACTGGCAGGCAGTGATGGTAAACATAATATTTGTTTTGGTCACTACAGCTGACAGAGACATAAAACATATTTTTTCTTATTTATTTGGGAAGGTTTTTAACAATCAGAAGTGGATCTTAAGTAACAAAAGGTTGAGAACCCTGCTCTACAGACAGACCTGTACACTACTGGCCAACAATACAACCCTTTGTAAGCATATCCAACCCTATTGAGGCTACGCTATTCAAAATACCTTACAGTATGTGACCATGATGGAAAAACATTTTCAGTGGCTAGAGAGTGCTGCAGGAATGAGTCCTGAAACCCGGACATGAGTCAGCATTTTAGCACTTCTGGTTCCGCCATCTCAAAGGCAATGGGTTTTTTGAATGGGTTTATGGTTAGAAGCCTGAAAGGAGGTCTGTGGTTAACACGAGCTTCAGAGATTTTAACGTTTTATACATCAGTAAATACCTTGTGAGTTTCCGAAGCTTCTATGTGTCTTAATAAGGGCGGGCGCTAACAAGTGGCTAAAACATACAGATCATGTGATCGTGGTGTAGTTCCTCTATAGCATAACATTAGCCGGACGTTTTACTTCTGGTGATAGCATTTATGCTTAAAAAATCATTACAGTGGTGTTAATATGTGAAAGTTATCCTGCTAAACAAAGCGTGTTAGTGTCATAAATGTTTGTTTGTCACAGAGTTTATTTTCTGCAATAATTTGAACTCCAATGTAAAAAGCTTTTTGTCGAGTCCAGTGACGATATCTCCTTCGTGGTAAACAGAACTAGAGGAAGTGTCAACAATCCAGTATTAACACATTTATAATTCAGCCAATTGAAAAGGACCTACATACATATTGTTTGTTTATCTTGTTTCACTTGTTAATGAACCCCTCCAGTTATGTAAAACAGCTGAAGTAATTTTGGCTTTTTAAATGGTGTGATTACAGCGAGGGTAACCAGGAGTGTGTCCTGTTGTCATGGTGTGAGTGCAGTATTAGCTCAGACTGCTGAGAGTTAGACAACTCTCAGCAAGAAAACAAAGTAATGTATTTCCCAAAATGTCAAACTAGTCCTTTACATGGATTATACAACAATACTTTATGTCTTTCTCTTTGACTTTCACATCTGACCGTCCTCTAAACTTTCCTGCCGGGCCAAATGTCTTTATCTTGCACTTATAAATAAATGTAAAGCACAACTGTTGCATCAGTTATTAAAAGTGCAGATAGTAAGTAGAGAACGAATGACGGAGCCCCCAGACATAATGAGTAACAAACTGACAGACTGGATAAATGAATGGCTCGACTCAGCTTCCCCACACACACACACACACACACACACACACACACACACACACACACACACACACTTTTATACACATGCATAAACACTCACATATATAAAGACACACACACAAAGAGACAAACTGGACTGGCTTGCCAACAATACTATAGAATACAACTCAGCATGACTGGAGGGAAAGCGAGAGTTAATTAAAGTGACAGTGAAAGAAGGGGACACTAGAGGCAGAGTGAGAGAAAACTGTGTGAGCAGAACACTTCACCCCCAGAACCATTTGTATATCAATTACTCCCCCCGTGTTACCTTGCACGAGTTGTGTAAACGGATGTATTGATACAGTTTTTCTGTTTTTAAACGCGGCCCCATTTACATCACATCATCAAGACTTTTCTTCGTTTTTGGATTCTTCGTTCGTCGTGGAGGCAATTCAAGGTAACACAGACTAATTATTATACAAATGGTGAAGTGAAGAAGGATAAGAGAAGAGAGCTATAAAAGGGGAAAGGAGAGCAGACTGGAGTCACTGGTTCACACTGATCAATATTCACAGCTCCAGGACGTGATTGTTAGCATCATAAAGACCTAAAGACATCTTTAACTGAGGAGATAAAGACATCTCTCTTTCTGTTTCTCTCGCTCTTTTTTTTCCCGATAAGATGCAGTGTGCATACCAAAGAGCTGCAGGGAGAGCGAACCCACAGAGACTGTTGGCTAGACAGACAGAAAGACAGACAGAAAGACAAACAGGGGCGAGCTGACCGCACAAAGAGAAAGACGATTTCAGTATCGTGAAAATGGTGCTGAAATGTATAACGGGTTAGGGTTATGGCTGACAAGACAATTAAAAATCTAGAAAGAAAACTATTTGGTTGAACTGATGTTTGTATGTAGTCTTCACACCTTCCGCCGCAGACTGAAAACCCAGCCCGTTTGACAGCACCTTGGCAAAATAAAAATACAATTAAAATCTTATTTCTGTATGTAGCACGTACATTGTTTTGGCTTCTTTGAAGCTATTGTACTGCACTTACAATGATTGCACCTATTTGAAGCTCATGTACTTGATGTACATGGTTGTTTGTATTTATTGTAACTGTATATATGTCATTCAAAGAGGTCACGAACCACAAAGGTTGGGAGCCACTTGATAAGTTGATAAAGACAAAATCATTATTTTAAGTATTTTGTCATTTGCTGGCTTCAATGTGAGGAGGTGCTGCTCCTCCCTGCTTTAGATCTCTGTACACATCTGTCGGTTGGACAAAACAAGGAATTTGGCGATGTGACCTTGGGCTCTACCCGACTTTTATTGTTCGTAGAGCCTATGAGCCTCTTCAGAGGACCATTTTCTTTCTTTTACTAATTTTGACATAGTATTAATCAATCAGTTTTGTTTCATTGTTAAATAAATATGTTTTGGTTTTAGACTGCTGGTGGAACAGAACAAACAACTTGAAGAAGTCCCATTGAGCTCTGCTAAGTTGTGGTGGGCATTTTTAACTGTGTTCTCACATTTAGACGAAACAACTGCGAGATTGATTTAGAGATAATCAACAATGAAGATTAGTTGCAGCCATACGTGAAAATTAAAAGCTGTGTGTCTGTCTGTGGGGACAGTCGCCAGTCGTGTGAGCAAAAGTGATTCGATTGATTAAGCAAAAATCCTCTCAATCAAAGACTTCTGGATACATTAAATGAAAACCACATAACACACTTTTATCCCCTGCATCAAGACATATTGGTACTTTCCACCACTATAAGATACCGTAGTAAGAGGGGGTGTACACAGCCAGTGCAGAGGAGGAAATGGGTGGAAGAGACCAACTGAATTATATAATTTCACCTGAATAAAATGGAAATGAATGAATCATGAATAGTTTTTTTTGGGTCTTACAGATCTGACTGAGGAGAATAGTAGCCTGCATGTTGAAGGTCCAACATAAGGCTGCTGGAGGGACATGCACGTTTGACCATCTGCTACAAAGCGGCAGGAGGGGAGCCCTGAATCTTTTCTCTCTCTCTCTCTCTCTCTCTCTCTCTCTCTCTCTCTCTCTCTCTCTCTCTCTCCTCTCTCTCCCTCTCTGGCTGCACCTTGCATAATATTACTGAGGTTTTCCAGACAGACAGCCTGCAGTGGTGGAGTCTATTGGGATTCACACAGCAGGTGGAGGTGTGATGATGGATAGGGGATTGCAAGGATCAATAAATGCAGCCTCTCATAAATGTGCACATAAAATAGCTGCAGCTGGTGTTTTATTTTATCATTTTGCACGCATGCCTTTCTCTGTCTGTCTGTCTGTCTGTCTGTCTGTCTGTCTTTCCCTTTGAATGTTTAGAGGGAATGTGTTTGCATGAATGGATATCAGATATGGAGACCAAATGCGCTGTGCATGAAGGGATGCATGCAGGAGGGGCAGACTGGAAGCACGGGGCTCTTTGTCCAACACACTGCTCCTACCTTGGATGGTTCATAACACCAACTAATTACATTTATCCATTTGTGGCGGGCGCTATTGACGAAATGCAGCTACATAGCCTACTGCTGCTGAGTGTCTCATTAGTGGGGAGAACCTCGGCAGCCTTCTCACGACCCAGAAACCTTCTCTAACTGTCCGATGGTTATATCCAGCCCAGCCCTCCAGCACACGAATCATGAGCAAGAAATTGAACGACTTCAGGCTACAACTGTGATATAATTAAAGTGAAAGCACATACACATCTCGTGTAATGGAAGTCAATCAACGTGGAGTCTGTGATCAACACGTTATTGATAATCGGTGAGGACAGCATCAAGACCGTATCAAGCCCAATTCATCAACATTTTCATTTTAATATGCACGGTTTAGAATTACCAGCCTAAATGACTGTGTCCCAAAATTATGTCTTGTGAGTTTATAGGCGTGGAGTGACCATTCCGCTTCGAGCTGATAGTTCTGATTTTTAAGAATATAATTTACGTATTAATGAACACTTAATATCATCATACCCTCTTGAATACACGTGATGATGATGATTTGAACATGCACGGGGGAGTTGAAAGCACCAGCAGCAGGCTGCCTGTGGAGCTCCGGAGCCCCTTACCTTCACCGGGCAGCAGCGGTCCTAGAATCCGAGCACAGAGCGAGGGAGGCCGGGGATGCTGCCGCCGCTGCTCCCTCTCCTCTTCGAGGGATGGATGGATGAAAGGGTTGGATGTTTCTCAGCTCCGCAGATCGGGTTTCTGTTACCACGCTTGTTCCTCCAAAACCGAGCCGACACACAGCCGGGGGGTGAGGCTGTAGGGAGAACAGCAAGGCAACGTAATCCTGAATGGTAATGGCTGTCCGATTCCTCCTCCGCTCCCCCTCCGTCTCTCTCTCTCCCTTCTCCTCCCAACAACCCCCACCAGCCCTCCTCTCTCTCTCTCTCTCTCTCTCTCTCTCCCCCCCCCCTCTCTCTTCAATAGGCTATTTTCACGGCTCTGACACTTAACCCATGTCTATTGAGTGTGTTAAATGTCGCGGAAATCGAAATTTCGCTTATACTCTGCGTCATGCGTGGCTCAGCACCGTCAACACGACACACACACACTTTATCTCAGTTTGGGGCAGGAAGGATAAAAAAGGGCGTTCACGTTGGCATATTTGCAGCTCCTACTCATTCACATTTATTTCAGGAATACACAGAAGCAGCAGCACTGGATCCGATCTGTGCTTTTACATCACATGAGATCGTATTAATCTGGGTTATTATAATCCCTCCACACACACACCACCCCCTGCTCCCTCTCCAAACAGCTGGAGGAAGAGGGAGTAGCTAAAAAGGCAGATTGATTACAGCTGGAGAGATGGACAGTTGTAACAATTACACAGCAAACATCGTTGAAAGGCTGCACTTAGATTAAACTGGGGCCTGTGCAAAGGCAAGACAGGAGCTGGTGGAGACCAAACACAGAGCTACAAGAGAGTGAATATTGGATTCATCAGGGGGCCAGAAACATGACTCCAAACAAATGTTGCTCTGTTTTAGTTATTACACAAGAGATTAAAGGGTTAAAGGGATAGTTTGGATATTTTTGAAGTGGGGATCAAAGTCACACAATAACACAAAGACACGTGGGTCATTCCAGAATTGGAGGACATTTCATGTCCCACATATAAAAAATCTAATAATCCATGCCCAAAAAGCTAAACCATGCATTTATATACTTGCCTAGAGACAAAATGTATATTTTTTCAAAATATTATTTAGATATAAAACCTTTTTAGCTTGGCAGAGGAAGTGAAAAAGCTGTTAGTCACATGACACAGAGGAAATGCAAGTCATGTGCTACTACCATGGGTAGACCAAAGGTAAGTCCTCCCTTTTATTTTTAATATATTTCCAATCTTTTCACTCTTGATGGAGTGTGGCACTCACACAAACGTAACCCTGTTACTCACATTATGGACTAAAACAAATTAATTTCAAACATATCTTTCTTTAGTTAGATATCTAAGTGTGTCTATTCCTTGACAGTAGCATTACATTGTGCAGCTGGCATTAATTCCTGAGGTAAAAGCTAAAATTAGCATTGATTTAGCATAATATATTGTTTTAAATGTATTACTGTATTTTCCATCTATCCATCGTCTACCGCTTATCCTGGGTAGGGTCACGGGGATAGCAGCTACAGTAGGTACAGTAGGAAACCCCAAACCCCTTCTCCGGGCCACATCCGCCAGCTACGACTGGGGGATCCCGAGGCGTTCCCAGGCCAGTGAGGAGATATAATCTCTCCACTGAGTCCTGGGTCTTGCCCGGGGTCTCCTCCCAGCTGGACGTACCTGGAACATCTCCCTAGGGAGGTGCCCAGGTGGCATCCTTACTAGATGACCGAACCACCTCAACTGGCTCCTTTCAACGCAAAGGAGCAGCGGCTCTACTCCGAGTCTCTCCCGGATTGCTGAGCTTCTCACCTTATCTCTAAGGGAGATGCCAGCCACCCGTCTGAGAAAACCCATTTTGGTCGCTTGTACCCGCAATCTCGTTCTTTCGGTCATGACCCTTCATGACCATAGGTGAGGGTAGGAACGAAAATCGACCGGTAGATCGAGAGCTTTGCCTTCTGGCTCAGCTCTCTTTTCGTCACAATGGTGCAGTAAAGCGGATACAATACCGCCCCCGCTGCTCCGATTCTCCGGCCGAAGTCTTGCTCCATTGTCCCTCACTCGCGAACAAGACCCCGAGGTACTTGAACTCCTTCACTTGGAGTAATGGCTCATTCCCTACCCAGAGTAGGCAATCCACTGGTTTCCTGCTGAGAGCCATGGCCTCAGATTTCGAGGTGCTGATCCTCATCCCAATCGCTTCACACTCAGCTGCGTACCGATCCAGTGACTGCTGATGGTCACAGACCGATGATGCCATCAGGACCACACCATCTGCAAAGAGCAGCGATGAGATCCTCACGCCACCGAACTGCAACCCCTCTCCTCCACGACTACGCGTCGATATCCTGGCCATGAATATCACAAACAGGATTGGTGATAAAGTGCAGCCCTGGCGGAGGCCAACATCCACCGGGGGCCAACATCCACCGGGAACGAGTTCGACTTACTGCCGAGTATCCGGACACAACTCTTGCTTTGGGCGTACAGGGATTGGATGGCCCTCAGAAGTGACCCGCCACCCCATATTCCCGCATCACCTCCCACAGTATCAACCGTGGGACCCGGTCATACGCCTTCTCCAGATCCACAAAACACATGTTGGGCGTACTCCCAAGCCCCCTTCAGTTCCACGACCAGGACGGAATCCTCATTGTTCCTCTTCAATCAGAGGTTCGACTATTGGCCGAACCCTCCTTTCCAGCACCTTGGAGTAGACCTTACCAGGGAGGCTGAGAAGTGTGATACCCCTGTAGTTGGCACACACTCTCTGGTCCCCCTTTTTGAATAGGGGAACCACCACCCCCGGTTTGCCACCTCCCAGACTTCCGCGCAATGTTGACAAGGCGTGTCCACCAAGACAGCCCCTCCACACCCAAAGCCTTCAGCATTTCTGGACGCATCTCATCAACCCCTGGGGCCTTTCCACTTTGGAGTTGTTTGATTACCTCAGTGACTTCCATGCTTTATATTTGTCCAGTGTATATTTGATTATATCCAGTTTGTTGTTGTATATAAAACAATTATCAAACAACATTTCTGTGGTCCTGAGTATTTATTTGTCACATTTATGACATGATCTACAACCAAAAGTAATGTCACCATTCAACCCTGTTACTTTACGCAACCCTGTTACTCTAATTTCAACCCTGTTACTATATCATTTTCTGTTAAAATAACCTTAAATAATTTTCTCAGCTCACAAAAGTTTAAACTAATGTCCTTTGAATAGCTTGATTAATTATATGCATAATGTATTTGAGCAAATATTTCAAATTAAATACTGAAATTGGTAAAAAGAAACATGTGACAATTGAAAAGTTAGGGTTAGGGTTTAAAAACTTAAACTTAAACTTAAATTAACTTTAAACCAGTTTTATCCAAAACTACATGAGCATTTAATATAAATGTGACTTTCTTTACTTAATAGTAAAGAGTTTTATTGAAGAAATTTTTAAAAATACCTTTTTCTGCTTAATGAATATGTGTCACAGGGTTGCACAAAACATGGCACACAACAAATAAAACGTCCAATAAAAAGTGTACATTTGATGCCTTTGCTGGCCAAATAACTTTTTTTGATTGTTTATTATCTGTTTTTCCTAAATACATAACAAAAAATAATAAAATAAATGGTTCATTTTTCAAAAGTGTTGATGTCTAAATTGTCCTCCAATTCTGGAATGACCCACAAACCGTATGAAGCGACTCCTGTGTTCTTAGAGGTAAAATGACTGTTTTTGTCAATAGAGTCTGGTGGTTTTGAAGAGAGCATAGATAAAGGCTTCAGTTCCCCAACGGAAGGATAGACTGTATAGCTGTCTGACGGGCAAGGTAAAGCCGTGAAAATATACATATAATGATTTTTTTAGATTGGCCTTTTTACTTGCTAATTGTTTTGCTGCTGCCCCCGTCAAAGCAGTACATTGCTTTGCTTCCGTGCTGGTACTCCTGTCTGTTTCTGCAAACTGCCATCTATTGTACTACTATATGTAATATACACTGACTATGGATAAGTACCTCATACAACCCCACTTCAAACAATCCAAACTATCCCTTTAATGAAATATGGTTTCGTATTAGCTGATGTGTCTGGCACTCAGATTGATAAGGGACGGGGATTACTGAGTGTGTGATGACTGTCATCCTTCCTCCATTGCAGCCGATCACAGATCTTTGCTGCTGTCGCCTTAAAGGTCCAGTGTGTAAAATATGGCAGCATTAAAACTTAAAACATTAAAACAATGAACTAACATTATCAACAGTGAAGAGGTAACAGTGTTGACGTTAAAGACGTCTCTGTGTTGTGTTGCAGAGATATCTACTGAAGTTAGCATGCTAACAGCTAGCTGCGCTGCATCCAGTCTGTAATACCACGTGTTCCTCTAGAGGTGATAGTGAGTCAGCTGTAAATATTATATATATATTCATAGTTTGTTTATTGGATTCAAAGTGGCAGAAACGAGAAAACCACCTCACTTCGTCCTCACAGCTTTTGTCGAGCATAAAGCTGTCGGCAGTTCACTTCAGTAACAGTTAGCTGTTAGCAGTTAGCAGTTAACAGTTGACAGTTAGCAGTTAGCAGTTAGCAGTTAGCTGGAGTTCAGTCCACAGCACCGGGGAACTGCAGACTCCCTGTTGCTGCCGTTACACAGGTCCAGCAGCTGTGACTGCCTGCTTGTCTGACTGAACCTCTGCTGTTGTTTTCTAGTTTCTGCCACTGAACCTTTAATCAAACAGCAGCTAATGTACTGAATGGCCACATAAACACAGGGTAAAGTTCACTACTCTCGCTGCTCATCCTTTCCTTATCAGTTAATTATTGAACAAAGCTGGATTGATTATGCTTCAGTATTAACAGGGTTGTATTACATATAAAACTGAAGCTCCTGACAATTGAAACCTTGTGATAATGTGAGTCATGGAATTATTCATGGTTATCTGTAATTTCTGCAATAAATAAATAAATAAAGCCAATTTGGATTTCAAGAGAACAATGAGGCCGATTGCCTTCAGACAAAGCTTTACTGTGTGAGTCCTTCTTTATCGTTTTTAGTATGCAGAGTTTAATCAGTTTAAGTTCTACATTATACAGTTTAGTGTGTGGGGATACCTCCAAACTGCCCAAAGCTACTTCAACACCAGTTTCTGACACTTAAACACTTTCATGTTTACAGTCCGGGCATCCAGCTTATATTTCTACCCATGTGATCTGAAGTGAGAACGCAGTTTTAGTACTTGTTCTTAAACTTGTATTTAACGGTGGTCAAGAGATTAATTTGTGATAGCAAAACATTTCCTTCTGTTGTATACATGCTGACCCTGTTTTTTATTTTTGCCATACTGAATAGTTTTCAGCCTTCAAGTCCTATACAATAATTGTTACTGAAATAAAACATCCTATCATTTTTTAGCTTTTAGGATTTTAGAACTATGGAGATTCAAGATACATTTTCCCCAAATACATGTAATCTGAAATAAATAAGACTAACTACCCAGCAAACTCTTTTTTAAGTATTTAAAAAAAATCACAAGATTTCACATTTTATGTATTTAATAATATTATAATAATTCGTTTTTAATCTAAGAAAACATGAAACAGCCTTAAATGTGTCATATATGTGAGATTATAGATGACAATGACTAATACATTTGAGTGGAGAACAAGTATTCAGAGTTCTTTTCTTGCAAATGTATGACTTTGTTATCTCAGAGATTATTCAAGTTTTCTTTTCTCACTGTCATTTAAAAAATGTTTTACCTTCAATGGCCCTTATACATCGTTTTAAGCCTTTAGTCTTATCCAATAATTGTTACTGAAATAGAACAACCTATTATGTTTTAGGATTTTAGATATATGGCGATTTTAAACTAAATTTCTCCCAGCAGTCCTCACCAAACCAAAACAGTTTAATATATTTATGTATATGTATTTTCTTTTAAATCACTAAATGTCACATTTTTACTTTGTATTTTCTTTAAATCTTATATCACATGGCATGTTTGTTATGTAACTCTGGTGGACAATACTCATTTCATTTCAAATGTATTAAATTGTTAGTTGAAAACAATATGAGAATCAGCATTAAATGTGTCATATACGTGTAATTGTAGAATACTTAATGTCATTAAACCCTCTGAATCTCCATAAATGAACAGAGGACATAACCTCTCTGTACTCTCACAGGCTGAACTCTGCACATACAAATGAACCTGTGGACTTCTAACAAACTTAAATGCAGCCATGAAGCTGCTTAGAGCTCTGAGTTTAAATGTCCACACCTTAAAAAAACAAGAGCAGAAATGTTTGCATCAAAAAACGAAAGAAAATTAAACGTTGTCAGTTCTTCATGCACCTTCGTGAATGTGCCCTCCTGTCTTACCCGTGCTCTTAGCTCCACCGTGTGGCGCTTCACAGAGCCTCCTGGTCCCATCAGTTAGAGGTAACAGCTGCTAATCCATTTAATGATGAACCAAAATGATGTTAGTGGGGTTAAGAACATGGACTGTAGGTAAACTTCTATTCACAGCAGAGGGAACGGCTGAACACGAGACGTGATGCACACAGCTGGAGGAATGACGTCATATCATTAACCAGCTGTGGTGAGGATGTTCAGTAACAACGGAAGGTTTGCTGCGTCATCACCCTCATGACGTCTGCTTTCCATTATTCGCTGACTTTTATTTATTTTATAACGCAAGTATGGCGCATTTGGGGAATCTTGAATTTAACGCGTCACTAGTCGGGCTAATAATTAACAGCTGACGCAAACAGTCGACATTAGGCTTTGAGTCTAAACACATAAAACACTTTGGATCGAACAAATGTTTCAGATTTTACTTAATGTATTATATACATCTAACTCAGTGTGCAATACCTGTTTATTATCTATTATCTTGTTTTTATCTTGATCTCTGCTGCAGTTGGTCAGTGTAAGTTACCAAACGTAACTGTGTTGTATGCCTACCATGACAAAGTGTCTTAAACATCTTTATAATGCAAAAATGATTCAAATAAAAGTATCACACTACTGTTTTATGGGAACATGTTCACACCATGAAGTATTGTTTGCTATACAAGTTATACAAAGTTTATATTTCTTTGATGTTATATAGTTTGGTGGGGTGAGAAGAATTTAGATTACGTGATATTACTCGAGTAAAAGTAGCAGTGCCATGCTGCAAAATACTATTATATGTTCTATATTGAACATTTGAGTAAAAGTATGTGTATAGGTATTATCAACAAAATGTACTTTAAGTATCAAAGCAAAAATAGTCAATGCAGAAAAATGCCCCCTGTGACTGTTACATATTTTATTATCAGATTATAATTGCTAGTGCATTAATATGTTTAATGTAGCTGCTGGAGATGAAACAATGCATTATGTTTTACAAGCTCATGTTCTTTAAAATATAACATCTGAATTTGTGAAGTAGCTAATAAGTATTGTTCGCAAATAAATGTAGTGGAGTAAAAAGTAGAATATTTCTCTCTGAAATGTAGTGGAGTGGAAGTATAAAACGTAAATACTCAAATAAAATACAAGTACCTCAAATATCAATTGAGTACAGTACTCGAGTAAAAAAAACTAAGTTACTTACCACCACTGTTTTTTGGTTATAGTATGTTCTTTTTGTCTAAGCCTCATTTCTAGTTATAATGAGGGAATCATTTTATTACTTTTTACTTTACTTTTGTATTTTATACTTCCTCTTCACACATCTCAGTGCGCAGTAAACAATAAAAAAAACATGACTGGGAAGAAGATATTTGATGTTAACATTTATTTGCAAACTTTTACAGGTGAACAGGAAATATTGATATCTGATTTACTATAAACAAGAACAGAACTGCGGACAGTTGCGGTTTCTCTTATGGTGACTCATTGGCCTTGCCGGAGTGGCAGGGGGGCGGTGTGTAGGTCCCCTCCTTCACCATCTTATCACGCTGCTGACGGATCGCATACAGCCTCTGGTGCTGCAGGGAGGAAGAGAAGAAGAGGTGTTGAGGCAGAAGATCAGGATGAGAGAATAGGAAAATAATGTCATTCAAAATGGGGCAGCTCACCCCAAAATCAAAAATACATATATCCCCTATAACATGTTGTTGTATTTATCAATCTAAATATTTTTTTATGTGAAATGTAGAGTGTTGGAGATATTGGCCGTAGAGATGTCTGCCTTCTCTCCAGTATAATAAAACCAGATGCTCTCAGCTTGTGCCGCTCAAAGTGCGAGAAAATCCATTTGAACAACTCAACATCAATGTGTCTTTACAGAAATCATGACCCGGTTACTCAAGATGATCCACAGAGCTTGTTGTGAACAGTTTCATGCAGGAACTATTTTCTTTCTACCGAACCACACCCTCCAACTAGCACCAGTCTCTCGCCCATGAGTGGATTCACGCTTCCTTCTGCGCAGTGATACGGTAGAAAGAAAATACTCTGCAACTCACACCAAAACAATCTTAATCAATAAATAGCACTACAGGTAAGAAGACAAATGTTTTTTTGATTTTGGGGTGAACTGTCCCTTTAAAGTCAATGTTCCACATCCTTCCACCATTTTGTTTCTTTTTTGCCTAAAGAAAACGGTCAAAGACAAAAGTAATTTAACATCGTCTTCTACTCCTTTCATTAGTTCTGTAAACATGCAGATTTCCTTCCAAATCAAATGTGATTGCTCATACTAAAACAATCCAGCAGAGATGTAGGCAGACTCTTGTGTTTTGCAACTCTGGTGTAAAAAGGATACATATAGCTAGTTAAATACTAACATCTCAAGCTCTCTGAAGTTGTCTTAGCTGACGTTCATCTTAAATCAGCACTTCCTCTGCATCATGTTCTGAATGAGACGTAGGGGAGGAAGTTCCTGCTGCTGCAGCACATCAACAGTGCGCTCACAGTGCATCTGTCTCTCTTCTGCTGACACACTCAGCAGTCAAGACGGACCTCAGTTCAACTCTGACACTTTTAAAGCATTAGACGTCTGTGCTATTTTTCGTGCTGCACACATTTATGTTCCTCTTTTCTACCTTTATAAACTGGTTTTTTTTAATAGTCCCAATCCATCACACCAAAGTCTAGGCAATAAACAGGCAGTTTAATGTTGCAGAAATGATAGATATTAAGGCCATATAAGGGTTCAATTACATTTAATACTTTCTTTTTGAGGTTATGAGAAACTTACAAGCAATTTCACTTAATGTGCTGGAAGATGAATTTGAAGGAATATCATTTAGCAAACAGACTATGCTGTAAGCAGCCTGGACACTTTCTCTGCCAACAAACTCTGGAGTGATGCCTTACAACCTATGACACAGGGTTTTCTCATGTGTTATGTATAACCTAAACCACAGTGGATGGAATCATGATTTTTGACAATGATCAACAGACAGTCACAGTTTTCACTTAGACTTCGAGATGTTCTATCCATGGATAAGTGACAGTATGATTCAATGTCATTTTCAGCTGAATAAAACAAAATGTAAAAAATATGAATAGGAATGTTTTCATTTTGTTCTGACATTATGTTCATAACTTAGCAGGTCAATAAGTGATAGACAGATCCACACAAAACATCACATTAGTGCTGATAAGAACAGTTGTGCCAGCTGCGATCACAGCTGGAACTTTCATTGCCTGCTGGTTAATTGATTCTTGTTTACACTCTAGTTGCAAGTTATAGTGAGTGAGCTCAGTTCCAACATGCACAAAGGACACAATACCTAATATAACAAAAAAGACAGACAAGTTGTCCCGGTGTGGACCTTTTTCAGTTTCAGAGGGAGACATACACATTTTTTTGATGTACTAGAAAAAAGTAAATGAACATTTGAGGATTGTTTTTGATGCCAGTTAGATTTGGTTAGAATATTAAAACATCCATCTTTGCTCACTACATCTGAGCCTTTCTTCCCCTCAGGTGTGCAGAAACTACTGTTTAGGAACTTCTTTTTAAAATACAAAAATGTGAAATTATCGGTTATCTCATCGGTATCAGCCACGAGGAGCTGTAGTATTCCACAAAAACAAGAGATGTATATACGTATATTGTGCATCCCTTCCCAGCAGTCCCCACTCAAATAAAAAAATACGTCATACTTCAAAAGCTGCTCTCTGCACACATAAGACTGAGTATTCAGACACTTACTGTCTTCTCCTTGTGCAAACACTCGTAGAAGTCCTCAAACTCCAGCTGGCACTCTTTCTTGGCACGGGTCTGCCCGATGCTGTGGGAACATTCAATCCACTCCTTCTCAAAGGCGTGGCAGCGCGCCGCCCTCTTGTAGGGCTGCGGCCCGCTCTGATACAGCAGCCATTTGTCCATGTTGATGCCAAGCCGCGTCTGCAGGTCCAAAAACGGCATGATTGCTAATGAAGGAGAAGACAGAGCGTTAAGAATGATGAGAGTAACAAACAGAATGTAGTGGAGAAGACAGTGGGGACACACAGATTAAAGGACGGCACTAGAGCTGTTTAACGGTTGGAACAGCAGAGATAAATACTGTTTTGACCACAAACATTATTACACATGTCTAGTGAGTACCTCACAGAAGTCTCTCATGTAGATTAGATCAGAGTAAATCACCAGCCTGCCTTGGAATTTAAGACTTGTTTTGTACATTGTCTGTACATCTCTGCTGAACCAAATGATACTACAGCTGTTAACTCCACCATCACCTGTCTGTCAGCAATAAATAAATGGATGAGCAATAATTTCTTAAAATTAAATGAGAACAAAACTGAAATCCTGCTCGTAGGTCCTGTAACAAAAGAGAGATGATGCTGAATAACATGGGGAAACTTACTCCTTGGATTAAACCTGAAGTTACAAGTCTTGGTGTTATTATAGACTCAGATCTAAGCTTTAAATCCCACATAAACAAGGTGACAAAACATCCTTCTTCCACCTTAGAAATATAGCTAGAATCAGACAATTTATAAATCAAAAGGATGCTTAAAAACTAATCCATGCTTTTATCTCAAGCCGACTCGATTACTGTAATGCACTCTTTACCGGCCTCCCAAACAAAACAACGGAGAGACTTCAGCTCATCCAAAACCCTGCAGCGAGGCTGCTGACTAGAACCAAGAGGAGAGACCACATCAGTCCAGTGTTAGCCGCTCTACACTGGCTTCCACTAACTTTTAGAATTGACTTTAAGGTCCTCCTTCTTGTATACAAAGCCCTAAACGGAACCACACCAAGTTACACTGCCAACTCTCTAATCAACTATGTGCCTCCAAGAACATTACGATCATCCACTACTGGTTTATTAAATGTTCCCAGAAACATCCAAAAGAAAATTGGGGATGCAGCCTTTAGCAATTATGCACCAAAGCTATGGAACACTTTACCTGCAGACATTAGGGAGGCGAGCTCGCTCAATATCTTCAAAGGTAAACTGAAGACATATCTTTTTACTTTAGCCTTTTAATAGTGATATTTTATACAATCTTTAATGCTGCTACTCTATGCCACTTTAAAACACATTTCAATGTTTTCATTCGGTAATGTTCATTGCTGATATTTCCAATGCTATTTTAATTCTGCTATTCAACATTGAATGTGTAAAGGTAAGAGTGTGTATTTTTGAAAAACCTGAGATCAAATAGACTGTGTAACCACGGGGAAAAGAGGAAGTTTCTCTGATAAATGGGTTTGCATGTTCTTTACACAATTAGTGGAAAAGTGAAAGATTAAAGAATATATTAGAGAGGACTGGCTTTGACCGATTGATTTCATAAAAGTTAACAAATCTAGGATTTGTTTATGAAACAGGCTTTAAACCTAGATTTTGCCAAAAGAATCTGGACTCGCAGGGACGTCTGTGTATTAACCATTGAAAGGTCAATAAAGAGGTTGAAAAAAGTCAATAAAGAAGTTGACGAAGACTACCAAGAATGGGTAGCAAAGGGAGTAAAGCAGTTGAAAGGCCTACAGGGGCCCACTGTTGATCTCATGCTTTCAAAATATGGCTCTGATAGTTAAAACATTTATAAGAATGGTGTGATGAATGTGGTTTTAAGTAAATGCTATTTCACACTCATTTACATCAACACTGTGATTATTGTAGTGTAAATGCTCTTATTCTGTCTAACTTTGTACTCATTTTTATGTTTTTGCTTTGAAGCACCTTGGGCTGCAATTACTGTATGAAAGGTGCTATACAAATAACATTTATTATTTTTATTATTGTTGTCTAAAATGTTTTGCTTAATTTCAAAACAAAATGCCATTTCACAACATGTCAACAATTGTAAGACATCTGCTTTTAAAACAGCTTTTGTTTGTAAGAGAAGACATAATTATTTTTGAACAGTTGCATCTTTCTGCAGATGACACACAATGATGTTTTTTAAAGTATAACTACACACACTAACACAAACAAGGAGTTATACCTAACAGAGCAGCATGCCAAATAGACCAAAACCTAACTTGTTGCAAGTAACATATCTAAATAATAAAGACGCCGATGACTGATTCAAAGTTTGGGGAATAATACATAATATGTCACACGTTCGCCTGCTAATGTACACATGCCAACATATTACAAGTATTGCTTAGTTATTTGGCTCTACATGTTTGTTATAGATTAGGCAGACATACAATCCTTTATTTACGGCGCTATGTTGACCTATGTTTTTTCCTTCTCCAATCAGTGAAATGACTTAGATACAAAATAAAGTGAGAGCGTTTTATTTAATAACCGTTCTAATATAAAACTCAACAATAAACTATTTTATCCTTTATCACTGATGCCTAACTTTACGATTAACGTTAGCCAGCTAGCACTTAGCTAACTAACGTCAAAATAGCTAGCTGTCTAACCTTCTCTGTAAAAAATACCCAATATAAAAGCGTTATATATCTCTCTCGTTAAAGTCAATACACATTGACTGAAACTCTTTCTATAAACCTGTCCTCTGTCAGATGTTAGCTGGTGTGCTAACGAGTCTCCTTCGAGTCTACGAGTCAATGACAGCCTGTTCATGCTAACAGGCCGCTCTCTTTTAACTCTCCATTTACAAACTCCTGCTGTTTTCAAACAATAACTGTTCACTACACTGTGTCAATATAAGTAAGGCTCTGTTGTAATACCACATTTAAACATAACATGTATGTATTTACCGTGTTTGGTAGGATTCACTTTAACCTTCCACCGACTCCACGCGTTTCGCTTTACGGCTGACCAAAACACAACCGTAAAATGAGAGGCTGTGACGTGAAGAGACGCGACTTTGCTGTTAACGGTGCATTACCGCCGCCTACCGGGTTAAAGGAGAGACACTACAGGTAAATAGGGTAACTAATATACTGTATATCACCATGAAACTTCCCCAGTTGATTACTTACTTAAAGGCGATTCTTTCTTTTTTACAAGTTTTCTGAAATGTTCACTCAAATATGCAAATAACAAATGAGGCACTTGTCTTATTACATATGTGCTAATTTGCACACATTGCCAGAACAGAAATCTTAACATTGCATAAAGCCAGGTTAATTATGTTGACATGTTAGAGTCAAAGGTTTTTACAGAGGGAATTCTGGATATCTCTTTGTATTACTCCATAAATCCGAAAATACTGTCAACAGCCATAACAAAACAATTTTTGCCGTTTCTTTTGGAATAAAATGTTATATAAATCAGGCTATGAATGATATATGAACAAACCCCTCTGTAAAAACCTCCAGAATATAGATAGAGAATGAAAGTGCAACAAAGATTTCACACCGTTTATCTTATTTTATTAAATAAAAGAACATGTATTTAAATATTTTGTATGAATATTTTACTGTTATCCTAATATATTAACTGGAATGAAAATCTTAACCTCAGCTGTACTTTGTGGGACTTTAAGGTCGATTGCATGCATTGTTCACAACTGTTTGGCTCAAATATTCACCTCTCTATTGCCTTCCACACCATTCGAAGCTGTAGGCCTATAATGTACAATATGTGAGAGATTTCAGGCAAAATATCTTGTGTACATAATGAAATCCCAGACTTAAGAACCAATTGCTCTATTATCTGTGTGAACGTGAGGACCTTTAGAGCAATTTCAGTTTTAGTGGTTTTCAAATATTGCAACCTCTTATATGTGGAGAGGGGCTCTGTCGGACCCTTGTCAATTCACCACCGGGGTACCTCAGGGCTCCGTCCTGGGTCCCCTCCTCTTTTCTCTGTACACCAACTCAATTGGCTCTATCATTCACTCTCATGGCTTCTCCTACCACATCTACGCAGACGTCTCTCAGTGGATGGCCGCACATCACTTGAAACTCAACCTTGACAAGACCAAGCTCCTTTTCCTTCTGGGAAAGAGCTCTGCCATCCAAAACCTTCAATCCATCAACATCGTCACCTCTGTTGTTTCCCGGACTTGGATTGCAAGGAATCTGGGTGTGACACTGGATGACCAACTGTCCTTCAGTGCCAACATCGCTGCAACAACCCGCTCCTGCATACACACTCTGTAGAACATCAGGAGGATACATCCCCTACTGACTCAGAAGGCGACGCAGGTTCTTGTCCAGACACTTGACATCTCACATCCTTGACTACAGCAACTTCTTCCTCGCTGGACTGCCTGCATGTGCCATCCGACCTCTATAGCTCACCCAGAATGCAATCCAACCATACACCCCAGCGCGTTCACTTCGCTCTGCGTTGACCAATTGGCTCGCTACTGCTTCACTACGAGTGGGACCCAGATTCCCCTCAAATAAAAACCGCCTGTTTGCTACCCTGGCTCCTAAATGGTGGAACGAGCTCCCCATTGATGTCGGGACAGAAGACAGTCTTCACGCCTTCCGTCGCAGACTGGAAAACTCACCTGTTTCGACTGCACCTCGACGAATGAGAAAAAAAACAGAAACAAATCAAAACTGTTCTTTGTATGTTGCACTTATCTTGGTTTGGCTTATTTGTAGCTAATAGTTGAATTCGTATTCTATTGTTTCTGTATGTTGCACTTTTGTTTGGCTTATTTGAAGCTATTGTTCTGCACTAAAAGGATTTCACCTGTTTGAAGATGATGTACAAGATTCTTGCTGTTCGGAGTTGTATCCTCATGATTCTTTGCACTTATTGTCGCTTTGGACAAAAGCGTCAGCTAAATGAACTGTAATGTAAAGAATGTAAATATTGAATTTATTTTATTTAGATATTTTAGACATATTTTGTGCATTTGAGCAGATGTACATTGTTTGGACTTTATTAAAAAAGATGTTTTTTTTACGTGGCATTTTCTTTTGTAAACATGCAAACACTTATGTCTAATTTCAACACAACTCAGAATGATTATTTATTTTCCTCAACTTAATGCACATTTTCATTTGAAATGAACTGCAACTCAAAATGACAGGTATATTTTTTTGACCAATTGTCATACTAATATTGTGTACTTTTTCATATGCTTACGACTTCTGTGGTTGCTTAAAGACTGCAATATTTTATGAATGATATCTATCACTATGCAGTTATTAAAATAGTCTCTGACAGCTCGTACTTGTTTTTCTCTTTCACTGCACGATTGATGACAACTCGATACTTTGGTGCAACATCAGATTGTGTTTATTTATTTTTTCCCCAAAGCTCCACAAGTTGTCTTTCACAGTCCTGCATGTACAACCCCACACAGGGCAGGGCTTTAACAGTGACAGGAAATACACAAACAATATAATAACACTTAAATATTGCTATCTATATACTCTAAAACCTTTTCAAATAAGAACAAGACCACCTGTGTTCTTAATGGGACATTTTTCTGTTACCGCTCATTCAGACTCTTTCAGGAAGTTCAGGTTTCCGTCCGTGGTACATTCGTGTGTTTTCTCACAGGCAGGCAGAAACTAGTGATAAGTGCAGACCAAACAAAGCACTGCCAAGTTATATAAGCAGCTAAATCCATGAAGCTACTCTGAGATGAAAAGGGTTACCCAAGTTGATCCCTTGCAGATTAAAGGAAAACCTTGATAGAAAACCTTTTTAAAACTGAAGCACAGAGGTGATACAAAGCTAAGAAACTATTCAGACTAGTGAGTATAATGTTATCGGCATCAATATTTGAAGTGTTTGGCTCCTAAAGTGACACTAACTTTTAAAAGATGATAAGAGTAACTTATAAAAAATAAGATAATTACAATCCTTGGATGACTGATAAAAAACACCTTTAAAAATACTGTAAGATAAACTTGACAAAGCATTTATTTGTGTTGTTATATGATGTTTTGGAGCCAAACTCTTTACTTACATCCAACATAAAAGGCCTTCTGGTAGGTGATTTATTTTGGTTGTACCACAGACTTTTGTATGCAACTGAAGTCACTCACAGTAAAAGATGATGAATAGCAACAACAAAAAAGAAGATAAATATGATAAATTCAGATAAAGTGCACAAGTGCTCATTCAAAAGACAAAGTGGAACAAATACATTCATCAGGAGTCCACACGTTCTCTCTCACTCACACACACACACACACACACACACACACACACACACACACACAGCATTCAAGTGGGTCAGACAGCCAGTTAACACTGGTTTAACACTAAACCTGTCGGTGTGTGTTGTGTTGGTCAGTGAGTGTCTATAAGGCAGCAAACTGTCAAACACCAGAACCAGACACACAGTGAGAGAGTTCTGACAATGACCGCCGACATGTGAGCAGCGTCAGGTTAGGAAGCCGGTCTGAAGGTGGAGAGAACGTGTTGACTAAATTCACAAATGATCACAAACAACAGCTGCAATAATTAGTCAACAACAGTAATCAACAACTATTTTGTAATCCATTAATCGTTTCATGATTTTTATTCTCTGGTTCCAATGTGAAGATTTGTCTGTTATATATCAATTAAACTGATTATCTTATGAGTTTTGGACTATTGGTCAAATAAATCAAGCAATTTGAATAAAGTAGCTCTGGAAAATAATAGTCAAAAAATCTTACAATTTTATTTTATTTGTATTTATATTTCTTCATCAGTTTAAATGTTATCAGCTGATTAAATGGCCGTTATCAGTTGTCACTTTATATTGCTTCAGACGGGGCAAACTGCACGTAGCTGCACGTTGTGAAACACTCGCCCTTTTAAACACGTGGTTAACATTGTGAATTTAAACTAAACTACTTGGTTAGGTTTAGTAAAACGCTCATTTTAAATATAATATATATATAATACAAATAAGTACATTTGTTATCTAACTTGGGTTACGTGAGTAAGTTTTGTGCATCAGTGACAACTGAATTTCCACTTTGATCCATAAAGGTTTATCTTATCACGTAAGTTAAGTATGTTACATAAGTTAACTTGCGCACATAACTTAAAATAACTCAACATTGAATTTTTGTTGTTGTTGTTAACCATTTTGAACCTCCCTGCAGCGATCCAGCTTAACAATAGATGATAAGGTTCTACTGAGCCAACTGGGAGGAAGAGTAGGACCATACCACCTCTAATCTATGTTCCTGGTGACAACTGATTACGCCCATTTAAACCGCTGACAATGTTAGAAGCGGGTGACTTTGTGTGCGTTGGACTAATTTTCTGCTTTTTCCTGTCAAATATTTCACCTTTTTGGGCCAAAATGAGTAATAAAACATCACAGGTGAAATGTGTTTTTGGTTTTTGCTGCTAACCACTCAGTTTAGCATTGTTTTAATAAGTCTGAACCTAAATCTAAGTCAGAAATTGTATTGCTTTATTTAGCTTTTTCAGAATTTTAGGACGTAGATAGTTCAAGTTCAAGTTTGAGCTTATGATCATAGAAAGTCCAAAACAGTTATATATTTAGTTTGAAATGGTAGAAAACCAGTAGAACTTTTGAGTTTTTTTTAAATTAACGTTATATTTATATACGTTTCTCAGTGTTTGTTGTACATCTCAGTGCAAAACAGAAGGATGAACTTCTTTAATATAGTGGACCGTCTTCAAATGTCGGGCGTGTGAAAAAGATGCAAGACTTTCATAGACTATAAAATAAAATAATAAAATGGCTTCTCTCATTTCAGCGCAGAGTCTCTTGGCCTCAAGTGCTCATTCAAATGAGGACATCGGAATGCCCCAAGTCTTTGTCAGAACTCAATCATGTATTTCTGTCCTCCTTCTCCTCCGTACAGGGAAAGTGAGATTCAAGTGCAGCTTCATCCTCTGAAGTAAACTTTTAACTTTCACCAGTGTAACAGAGACTCACTGCCCTTTTAAACCTTCCACACAAGGCATGGCTCATGCAGACTCATGCGCGCAGCAAATGATACAATTTCAAGGTCATCTGAATATAAATAGAGGAAAAGAAGAAAATAAAGCCACAATAGTTGAGTACAAAGTCCACATTCATTCACACAGTTAGAAACATTCTCCTCGTCCTCAGCAGACATCTGTTTTCCTTCTGCTGTGCTCGGTGACATTTCACCCTATTTTATAATTATATATTTGCAATATTTCTTTTGGAAAATGTGTACCTCTTCTTTCTTTTCTTTCTTTGCTTAAGTAGCCAAGGCATTTTGCACCAAGGAGTAAACATAAATCATCTTATAAACCTCGGAGGTAGAACCCTGACAATTAACGGGTTGACAGGGTTGAATAATTGACAGACAAAAGTAAACAAACTGTTTGTGTTTAAGACATTTTCTGTGAGTCGTAAAAGCAGCAAACGAGAAATGACAAAAGGAAAAAACAAAGCTATGAAGGAAAGGCGATGTGACTGTTGGGGGATTGGTTAGTTTTTCTTTTGTGCAATCCCGGGAGCTGCTACTCTCTCAGACGTAGAGGATGACGTTGCTGTCTGCGGGACAGTGAAGGCCTTCGGAGGGGGTCAGCGCTCTGCAGGAGGGCGGCTGCTGGCCGGCCGCCAGGTGGCAGCTTTTTGGGTGAGGCGAGTCACAGTCGTCTGACGTCAGCTCTGCAATGTCGTCTGACTGAGTGTCCGACATCTCCAGGTCGCTGCGGATGCTCTCCGGCTGAGCCAGGGTGACGTCTCTGAGCCTGTCCCTGATGGACACGCCCGGCGACAGTCCCAGCACGGAGCCGGACAAAGCCCCGCCTCTTCTGGAGCTGCAGTCCTGAGGCTCCTCCACGCCTGAGTCTGTCGCCATGGCAGCAGATCCCAGGGGCGGGGTTAGGTCCTCCTCGCTGTTCAGGCAGAGATGGCTGGGTTTGGTCTCGATGTCCACCTGGATCTCCAGGTTGGTGCACTCCCTGCAGAGATATGATTTACAACAAGTCAGCCCCAGTGTGACGCTTCTAATGTTCAAACAACTAAAGAGATACGGAGACATCTGAGCACGCACAGACGAGGAAGGAGACTTGCAGCGACTTCTGTCCACTGGATTATTATATGAAGGATGTGCACAAGGCACAATGGTGGCAGCCCTGGTATTGAACTCCCAGCCTTCTGGTGTTCTGTTTGGAAGGTGTACCACTAGACCATCAGCACCCCGAAACATTCGTTTTGACTTTGAAATTAGTTATCCATAAATATTAAGAGATGGAAAAGACAATCTGCTCGTTTATAATTTGCAGACCTAGAGTCATCATTGAATCGGTTTATTTTATTTTGTACAAGTACAAGTATCTAAAAAACAGGTTTATCAACAAGAAGAGGAACCAAGATAATTTTAATAGCAGCCACATGCACAAAGAATGTAGCTCTGCTGTGATATAATGAATATAATGTATTTCCTGTTGTTCCTGTCCCACTAATGTAGGGAGGGATTTATGCAGCTTTAGGCGTAGCTTCAAATGACAAATGACATCACATCCAAATGAAATTTGACGGAGTGATGGGCAAATCTTCAGACAGTCAACTAACAAAACTCAGAGAGAGCTCAAAGACACCACAGAAGAAGACAAAAGTATGACCTGTCAGGCAGCGTGTAGGATGAGATGATGGATCCGGCCATTCCTCGGGTGCTGGCACAGTCGCTCCCTGCTCCCAGGCTGCCTGTCTCTCTCTGGCCCGATTCTTTAGCCAGTTCCCCCGCCTGCACCTCCAGCCTGGAGGACAACAAACACTCATAACATTAATAACTCTGTTCTATCAATACTTGATCAAATAAACCATATGGGTATGGAACAAATAAAAATGTATTTTCTTAACTTTAACTTTACTACTTTATTATGATATACATTTCATTATTGTTGCTATTGTTATTGTTATTAATACTATGTTTATAATTAATAAATGATTGATTATAATTGTTATTGTTTTTCTTTCTTTATGTATTTTTTGAAGAGTGTTCTTCCTGTGTTGACGTCAGGTTTGTTTATATATCCCATGTTTTGTTATCTTTGAAAATACCGCTTGATAATAAAAATGTGTGACTCGTGAACGAGGCGTGGCTCAGTCCTCACCTGCTGTACTTGCCGCTGCGGGTTCCCAGGGTGCCGCCTGCCAGAGTGTTAAAGTGTGGCGTGTCACCCAGAGTCCCGGGGGCCACAGAGAGCCCCTCGCTGGGGAAGGTGGTGCTCAGACCGCTGACCGCCCCGTCCAGACTGCTGTCACCGAAGCTCGGGGACTTGAGGGCTCGCCACGCATCCGCCACTGCAGAATCACATAGAAAATATTCTTTATAGTACAAGATCTGGTGATTAATATCCTGCTCCTCCACTCTGGTGTCCTCACCTGTGATTGGACCGTCGTCCTCATCGAAGTCAATGCGTACACCTCGTCCCTTCCCTCTGCTGACACCACAGCCTCCTCCTCGACACAGAGAGATGGGCACCACGCCGTACACGTAGGCCAACATGATGGGCACACCGATACCTGAGAAGGGCCGGAAACAGAAATAATGATCAAAAAGAACAACTTCTCAGATGTAAAGCCATCGTTTGTACACACATAAATCCTAAAAGCATGTTAAAATTAAAAGTACGAGGTTTCCATCAGGGAGTACTCAATCCTCCTCTTCATCCTCTGATAGATCCAGACACAACCAAAGCAGTAAATATCCTAACTACGTTAATGGGTACGTCCCATAGCCACTAACATTTCCTGTTTCCCTTTTCGTTTGCAAAAAGATGTTAACTTAACGCATTAGCAAGCAAGGAAATAGTGTCTCCATCACCTGGGATTGCTATTATATTGATTTAACATTTTAGCCATATGTGAACTTTAAAGAAATATAGTTTGAGCTTCAGAGAGGAAATTGACGAAAAAGATTCATTGTGTCCCTGTAATAACTTTCTGTTTGAATTTCTGCTCTGACTACATATAGTACATATAGTACATATAGTACATATAGTATATATAGTACATATAGTACATATAGTATATATAGTACATATAGTTAATATAGTACATATAGTATATATAGTACATATAGTACATATAGTACATATAGTACATATAGTATATATAGTACATATAGTATATATAGTACATATAGTACATATAGTACATATAGTACATATAGTATATATAGTACATATAGTATATATAGTACATATAGTACATATAGTATATATAGTACATATAGTACATATAGTAAATATAGTACATATAGTACATATAGTATATATAGTACATATACTATATATAGTACATATAGTACATATAGTATATATAGTACATATAGTCTATATAGTATATATAGTACATATAGTACATATAGTATATATAGTACATATAGTACATATAGTACATATAGTATATATAGTACATATAGTACATATAGTATATATAGTATATATAGTACATATAGTACATATAGTATATATAGTACATATAGTACATATAGTACATATAGTATATATAGTACATATAGTACCTATAGTACATATAGTCTATATAGTTACATATAGTTATATAGTAATATGTAACATATAGTATTATATAGTACATATAGTATATATAGTACATATAGTACTATATTAGTACATATAGTACATATAGTATATATAGTACATATTAGTATATATAGTTACATAGTATAATATAGTACATATTAGTATATATAGTACATATAGTATAGTACATATTGTACATTATAGTATATATAGTACATATAGTACCTATAGTACTATTATATATAGTACTATAGTACATATAGTATATAGTACATATAGTACATATAGTACATATAGTATATAGTACATATAGTACATATAGTACATATAGTATATATAGTACTATAGTACATATAGTACATATAGTATATATAGTACATATAGTATATATAGTACATATAGTACATATAGTACATATAGTACATATAGTATATATAGTACATATAGTACATATAGTACATATAGTACATATAGTATATATAGTACATATAGTACATATAGTATATATAGTACATATAGTACATATAGTACATATAGTACATATAGTACATATAGTACATATAGTATATATAGTATATATAGTACATATAGTATATATAGTACATATAGTACATATAGTACATATAGTATATATAGTACATATAGTATATATAGTACATATAGTATATATAGTACATATAGTATATATAGTACATATAGTACATATAGTATATATAGTACATATAGTACATATAGTATATATAGTACATATAGTACATATAGTACATATAGTATATATAGTACATATAGTACATATAGTATATATAGTACATATAGTACATATTAGTATATATAGTACATATAGTACATATAGTACATATAGTATATATAGTACATATAGTACATATAGTACATATAGTACATATAGTATATATAGTACATAGTACATATAGTACATATAGTACATATAGTATATATAGTACATATAGTATATATAGTACATATAGTATATATAGTACATATAGTACATATATAGTATATATAGTACATAATATATTTAGATATATAAGTACATATATTATATATAGTACATATAGTATATATAGTACATATAGTAATATAGTAATAGTCTATAGTACATATAGTACATATAGTATATATAGTACATATAGTACATATAGTATATATAGTACATATATTATATATAGTACATATAGTATATATAGTACATATAGTACATATAGTACTATATAGTACATATAGTACATATCGTATATATCATATAGTACATTAGTAATAGTACATATATTATATATAGTACATATAGTATATATAGTACATATAGTACATAGAGTATATATAGTACATATAGTACTATAGTATATATAGTACATATAGTACATATAGTATATATAGTACATATTATATATAGTACATATAGTATATATAGTACATATAGTACATATAGTATATATAGTACATATAGTACATATAGTATATATAGTACCATATAGTACATATAGTACATATAGTATATATAGTACATATAGTACATATAGTACATATAGTTATATATAGTACATATAGTATATATAGTACATATAGTACATATAGTATATATAGTACATATAGTATATATATTACAATATAGTACATATAGTACATATAGTATATATAGTACATATAGTACATATAGTCTAACACATGAAGAGTATCTGTGTGATTCTAATAAAGTTCAAGAATGAAGTAACAAGTAAAGCAAAAAAGAGAAGAAGAGAAAGACGAAAAGCAACGGATGCAAGACAACAGTAAGGAAGTTAAAATAGAGTTTGTTTAGATGGTGCTGCTGCAGGAATGAGTCCTAAATCCCAGAAATGAGTCAGCATTTTGCACATCCGGTTAGCTCATCTCTAAGTCAATGGGTTTTTTGAATGTAAACATGTAAAATAATACGTCATCGCTGCAGCATTTCCAAAATCTCTGCATATCCATTTGTAGGAGAAAATATTAGTCTATTCAATTCTGCATCTTCAAAACATATGATGTGTTGTCTGGTTGGAGCTGTTCATTGTATAACAGCATAAAACCTCAGAAACATACTGTATCCTTCATTCAGTAAAGAAGCTCTTCCATTTGTGCGTCTTTACACGGTTTGTTTTGTCCGACAGATTCACGATGCATAATAAACGACAGTCTGGTCGACTTTCTTACCGACGCTGACAGCTGCGATGACAGGGGCGGTGACGATGGACAGAGCCACGCCTCCCGTGATGGCCAGGTTCCTCCTGTGACGAGACGTCTTCTTCAGCTCGTAGTGGGCGTGGATCTGCAGCGGAGGAAAGGGGCAGAGACTGAGGTTAACACACATGTCAAAACACTTCAAAGAGGACATCTCTAGCTGAAAATGGGCAGGGTGGAGGTTAACGGTTGGCATAGTTTTGATGAATTTAAATTTTAAAATGGACATAAACACAGAAATGGTCCGTGTGTCGCTTGTACATGATTCACATCAGCACTGCATGGTAACAAATAAACACAGTCATGCTGAGTAGCTGCAGGTATTATCCAATAAGGAGAGACTAATATAATTCTAAATGAAACATTATACAGCCAATGACACTGATGTAATTAGATTTATGTTGGATCTACTTTCTGATAAACAACTCTGTATTCATCCACCATGCAATTCATGCACAGAGTTTGTTACTTGTGTTTTCTTTGTCATTTACATTTCACCTTGTTCTTTCAAAATGACTGTCAGACTTAACCACATACTGTATCATTTCAGATGACTTTACTCAGCTTGGAGCACCAGGAAAAAAAAAAGTCTATGTTGTCATATAATCAGAAAGTAAAGACAAAAATTCATATGTAAAAGTCAGTGCTTCTGGTTCTCAGTATCCGGCTCTATGGAAATGCTGGTTAGTGGTGACAGTTTACATACAGTTACCAAATGTTTTCACACACAGTGGGAACAAAAGAAAAAGCATTCACATAGTAAGACATATTACTACGAAGATACTACAGAAAGCTTTTCCAGCAGTGATTCATTCAGAATCATCTTTGATCTACATTTTACACACAGACCCGTTTCTTTTAAACAGCCGCTGATTCTGAGGTTAGTTTTTTAAGCATTAAATGCTTCTTCTTTATAAAACAAAATTGATGAAACATTTCCTGAAACATTCAGTCAGTAATTCTCTGACTAAAACGAGCAAAGCTGCTCAACACTTGCGGGTTTTAACATGAAGGAAACAAAGTGAGTGTGTGTGAGCTGCTGTGTGAGGCTGCAGTTATTCTGTAACCGCTTCTAACTCTTCACTGTGGCAGATCTTCAAAAGGCTTGAATAGAGATGTGCAGCTCCACTGTTCTCCACAAGAGAGCGCTACAGGACGTTAATGTGCAGACGGTCCATGAGTCATCTAATTTCCTTCTTCTTGTCAGACCATTGCCCTTTTTTATCTCTAATAATAAATCATCATAACCAACTGTAAAAACCAGACAAAGCCAGGATGATATCATATTTATCGAGACAAAATAGGAATTTCAGCACATCTGCATGTTATATTACTTTATTTTATATGCGTTTATACATTAGTCCTATATTTTAACTTGCACTATTTTATGTCTTAGATTCTTATTTTGCTTTTATTACATATTTAATGATCGTTGTTGGAGGGAGCCTGATATCCAAAATGTTCATTGCGAACAACTGCTTCATTGTAATTGTTGCGCATATGATAATAAAGATGAAGAAGAAGTTGAGCCCGGGTTATAACTTTTGAAGACCCTTGAGGATTACTATGTTTATATATTTAATACATTTTACACCGATTTAACAGCCACAATAATGAAACAAACAAAAGGCACAGAGAGAGTCAAGATGTTTCCAATATAAGATGGAACGTTTTGAACCTGAAGTGAGCAAAACGAGAGTTTCTTGTGGCTCAATTAATGTTATTTACTTTATTTGAGTTGCTTTAAATTGCCTCAAATAAATGTCACTGAATCCAAAAGATTTATCAGCATCTCTTTTTTTCCTTTCATAGGAACCTTAATACAAAACGTATTCTTTACAACCTTTAAGATGCTTTAATAGCTTAAAGGCCTTACATGTAGATCCTTGAGATGTTTTAAGGAGTCTAACTTCAGCTGTGTAATCTTTAAGTGCTAAAGTCTGTCTTCAGGTCAGCGTGACGGTTGGTGAGAATGGAAACTGTTTCCTGGAACTCAAAGTGAAAGTGTTTTCTGTTATTTCCAAAAGTTTAACATTGTTTTTAAAACGAGGGCAGCATAATGAAACTTACACAGAGAAGGCTTTCGCTCTGCAATGTCGTAAATTCCAGATAATCACCAGAGGAGGATTGTGAAAGAGTGACCGTGGCAGAGCTGTAAACTATTTGTGCGTTTCCAACAACTCTGAGGTTTTCCACTTAGCTGAAGATAAACGTTAAGTGAACTGACCTTAAACATTAAAAACAGTGTTGCTCAGTGTGAAAAACATCTTAGTTAGAGTAGCTGCAAACAGAGGACATGTTTGCGTACACTCCTAGTGTTTATGATTGTATAAAGATAAAGTGCCAGACTAAGATTATAAACACATGAATAATGTTTCATAAGGTGATCCTCATCGTCTTTCATTTCTATTTCCTTTCCACATTTTTTTTAAATGTATATCCTGGATTTAGTTTGTGTGAGTGAGTCTTGAAAAGTGACATTTTATGGTCGAAACAACACTTCTGTAATCATTAACAAAAATAAGATAACGCAGAAAATCCCAAAATATTCAAGTCAACAAAACTTAAAACCTTAGTTAAGTTAGATACAAACAAGGAGTTACACGTAATTCTGTCTTTTGGAACATTTTTCTTTAGGCTGTGAACTTCAGAGAAGGTCAATATGTACTTAAATTATTTGAATTAAACAGAAAATACCACAAACCAGAGGAAATTAACAGTAAACATGATCATAAAAATTAAATTAGTCATTTTAATTTCCGTCTTTTTTCTTCTATTGAATCTAACTAACTAACTAATTAACTAATGAACCTTGACACGATCATTCAAAAGGTCAAAGCTCTTAACTTAAAGTTTATTAGATGAAGTTTCCTCCTCTCTGCAGCTTTCTCACCTTGCGGCCGATGTAAACGGGGATGCCGATGACCATGGCGGGAACAGCGATGCCTGCGATGAGGGTGATGCCGACTGGAGCTCCGATCAGGGTGCCCAGCTGCCACAAAATCTTCTTCTTCCTGCTCCAGGGCTTCTTCCCCCAGAACGTACAGCCAGATGGACTGATGGAGGGAAACATGAGGGAGGGGAGAGTGGAGGAAGGGAAACATGAAGGTTTACAGTTACACATCTGAAGGATCTGAACAAGTCTAACTTGGAGCTGAAAGTGAAATAAGAGATTTCAGTACCTGAGGTAGTGCAGGTCGGAGATCTCCTTCATGCAGAGCCAGCAGAACTCACAGCCACAGACGGCGCAGGTCATGTGATTGCAGCTCCCATCATTCATCTTGATGATGTAGGCACCACAGCGAGGGCAGGGCTTGATGTCATCAGCTGGGGACAGAAGAAGTTTAAGTGATTAGTTATTTGTAGGTTTACACCGGGTAAACGATACAATGGAATGTATATGTAAATATATTTATATATAAATGTATATAAAAATAAGATAAAAATGACAATACGATGGGATGACATACATAAGAAATAAAAAATATAGCACTCTATACATACATTAAAAAGAGCATTACTCTGTGAGTGACAATGACTCATCAAGAAATGTAGGTTTTAAGCCCTTTAACAAAATTCAGGAGTAAATCATTAAATTCCTCAGGTAATCTCAAATAATATTTAAGAACCACACATTTTTATAACTAGTTAAAATTATTGCACAACTTAATTTTAATCTGAATGTTTTTGTATTCATATAGTAACAAAAGTCAAAAAGGTAAACAATTCCTCTAAAATAGAATAAATCCAAAAGCATTCCATAAATGCACAAGATTCAGGTTTTAAATGTAAGTAACACTAAAATCTACACTGGTCCCATCTAGTTGGTTTTTCCCCCAATTCTTTTGGTAACAAAATCAAACCTCATTAGTGTAATGGATCGGACAATTGCAGCAGTTTGTCCTCTAATGCATTTTAAAGGAAAGAGAGCCAAGCAGCCAAAAGAAAGAGAAACTCAAATTAGTGTGTTTAACGCTGGGAACGCTCTCTGCTCTATAAAGGGCTTTTTAACTCTGAGACTTTGGCAGATCTGGCTGAAATGAGGGCTGTGTGCGTGTGTGTGTGTGTGTGTGTGTGTGTGTGTGTGTGTGTGTGTGTGTTATTGCTTGTTATTTTGCTTGTAACTCTAGTCCTCCCTTTTTTCTGCTCTCTCTGTTTCTTTACATCTGTCTTTGTCCCGTTGACTAATCAGCAGGTATGAATAGGCAGACAGACAGGCAGGCAGGCAGACAGACAGACAGGCAGGCAGGCAGACAGACAGACAGGCAGGCAGACAGACAGACAGGCAGGCAGGCAGACAGGGAGCGGCCGGGATTTTTTTAAGGGTCAGTTGTGGTTTCTGGATTGTCGTTAGTTCTTCTGAATATTGGCACAGAGTGGCAGACTGGAAGTGGTGAATTAAGGGAAGCCAGAGTGAGAAGATTGACTGAAGACAGCTGGAGGGATTTAGTTAAAAGATTTTTAATCAAAATGGAATTAACTACACACACACACACACACACACACACACACACACACACACACACACACACACACACACACACACACACACTTGTAGAGATATTTGTATCTATCATCACTAAATTAAAGGCATACATCAACATTTTGGGGAAACCGCTGTTTTGCTCTCTTGCTGAGTCAGATGAGAAGATTGATACCACTTTCATGTCTGCGCTGTAAACATGAGGCTACAACCAGGAGACAGTTAGCTTAGCTTAGCATAAAGACTGGAAACCTGGCTCTGTCCAAATGTAACAAACTGTGTACCAGCCCCTCTAAAGCTCCCTATTGACAGGTAATGTCTGGTGTGTTTAATTTAAAGGTAAATTAGTGTAAAAATGATAATATCTTTGAACAGAGGTTAGATTTCTCCCTCTGCTTCCAGTCTTATGCTAAGCTGAGCCAACCATGTCATGGATGTAGCCTACAGCGCTGGAAGAAGTACCAATATCAGTACTCTGTTACAAGTAAAGGAGAATTCTGTTTTTTAAATCAATATACTTGAGTAGAAGTACAAAAATCCAAGTACATATAAATAATATTACTGGATTATAATTATCGATGTAATAATGAGATCATCACTTTAATGTTGCAGCTGGTAAAACTGGAACTATATTAAACTACTATATATATATATATATATATACACATATATATATACTGCTGGGTATTTATTAATTATATTTTGTATAAATAATCTGAATCTGCACAACAACTAGTAACTAGGCTACAGCTGTCAGATAAATGCAGTGGAGTAAAAAGTACAATATTTGATTGAATACAAATACAAATTGAATTGTAGTAAAGCATAAAGTAGCATAAAATGTAACTACTATAGTAAAGTACAAGTACCTCAAAATTGTAAAAGTACAGTCCTTGAGTAAATGTACTTGGTTACATTTCATCAAAGCTAGCTTCATATTCTCCTCATCTAAATCTGGTCAAGAAATGAAACAGCATATTTCCCAAAATGTCAAACTATTCCTTTAAGGATGTAAATAAATGTAGAAATCACTTTAAGGCAAAATTACATTTTACTGAATCAAGAACGTTTTATTTTATACCCATAATTGCATGTTTTGTAAATGATTTGCTAATAGCTCAGTGTTAAACAACTATTTTAAAAATGTATGCACAACAGGAACAAACTGATATTTTAAAGAATCTCTCCGTTCTGATTGTGTTTGGCAAAGATTATTTTTCACTTCAGCATTTCAAAAAAAGGTCTGTCAATGTGCAAAGGTACAGGGTGAATATCTACAATACAGAATAGTCTCAAAATGGTGTCTGTTAACTTTTTAAGTTTACGAGCGTGTGTGGTTGAACTGCTGAGGTGGATGGATTTTCATTACCCAACAGGACAAAACATCAAACTGCACACGCTTTGAGAATCTGACTCAACTGAGTTCCGATACAGAAATGTCACGGTGACATTTTAAAGCAGCACGACGGGAAGCAGGAGCTGCAGTCAGGAAACTATCTTTATCAATAGGGTGTAAGACAATATCGAACACTTAAATATTGCGATAGTGTGTGTTGTGATACTGTATCCAGTATCACAACACACACATATATATATACATACATACACACATATATACACACACACACACATATATACACACACACACATATATATATATATATATATATATATACACACACATATACATATATATATATACACATATATATACACACACACACATATATATATATATACACATATATATATATATACACACACACATATACACATATATATATATATATATATATATATATATGTCACACTATCTGTATACATTTTTTATTTACTTAATTTGTTTCCCTAAAAAATCCTGCAAGAACTTTTATTCTTTAAAAAGTTTAGTGAAATCGCAATAAATCCCCTTGCTTGTATTGCAATATATCGCAATACATTGAACTGTATCATGTTACGTATCGTATCGCCATATTCTCGCCAATACACAGCCATAGATATAAATAGTGTCTCATGACGCGGAGCGCTCTGACAGACTGACATGTGATGAAGACGGAAATGCCGGGGGAAAGATTTTATTCTAAGCCACTAAAACATGCATCTGCACAATGTAAGGGTGTGACTGTGGTTACTTTTGATCCTGACGTGTGTGTGTGTGTGTGTGTGTGTGTGTGTGTGTGTGTGTGTGTGTGTGTGTGTGTGTGTGTGTGTGTGTGTGTGTGTGTGTGTGTGTGTTTTCAGGTACTTACCGGGGCCCTGCTCCTGTGTGTAGCTGGGTGAGTGGTTGCTGTGGGTATGCAGGGACTGCGCCCTCTGTTGGCGGGCCGAGTCGCAGGTCTGGTTGGGATGCCAGGCCTGTTTGCAGTGGTAGCAGAACTCGGCACCGCAGCCATCTCTGCGACACACCAGCCTGGGACAGCTGGCACAGCCCGAGGCGATGACGGCAAATCTGAGAGGAAGAGACAGACAAAGAGGAGAGTTCAATAACGTGGAAACTGAAGATGACAATTTCTAAAAAGTCAGAAAAAAAGACTACATTTGTTGATTATTACGAGGCGATAATAAACAATCCTGCAGTAAATTAAAGCTTCATAAAGCAGAATTCTTAATATCGACATTAAAGCTGCAATGATTAGTCGACTAATTATTTTGATAATCGATTAATCGTTAAGAAGAAAAGCTGTTTTAAGCCTCTCAAATATGGAGATGTTTTGCTTTTATATCATATCAAACTGAACATGTTGGGGTTTTGGACGACACAAGACATTTAAAGACATCACCTTGGACTTTGAGAAACTGGGAAGGACACTTTTCACTATCTTCTGACATTTGCTGACAAATAATTGAGAAAATAATTAGTCGACAAAGAATCAATTGTAGTAGCAGCACTAACTGGTATTGAATCAAAAGACTGTGAAATAGTAAAAGGGTTGTTAGTGCTGCTGGTCCCACTGGGAAACAACACCAGTTGATTGCTCCATAATTTGGAGTTATAAAGGCAAAGTAATCAATCTAACGGTGTACAAAGTATAGGAAACAGTTTGTAAGAGGTCTCCAAAGAGATGCCCATGTTGCTCAGTTTCTGCTAAATGTATAAGAGCCTGACCACACCTGCTTTTATAATATTTCAGACCAAATAAAAATATTTCAGTGTCACTAGATTCCCAATTAATTTGTGTAACCATGACATGCAAATTTGCACCATTGACTAATTGCAAACCGGCCTGACAACGCTGATGTTTGGGGGAGTGGAGACCTTGAGACTCCAATATGGAAAAAGCAGATCCAAATTTATGATATATTGATATGACTTAAGAGACACCAGATGCAGCATGGTTTGCAGTCAGTCGTGAGACAGGAGGCAATGTGACGTGCTAATAGTTAAATAGTTACAATTTCATGGTAATCTAACCAATAGTTTATGATTTATTTCACATACACATATTCTTGCAACCATATGATGCTAACACTGAGAACGATATTCAAACCTAAGCCACCAAGTTTGGCAACACATTACATATTTGAGATGTAACTTTAGAATGACTAGAAAACAGACAGAACCAAAGATGAAGATCTCCAACATGGTCACTAATGGGCACATTGCAGAGCCTGGACGCACACTGCAGGCAGAGAGGAGGGAGAGAAGATTTGATCAATGGGGCAATCACTTAGTAACAACAATGAGAGAGGAGGAGAAAGAGACGGGATGAGGTCAATCAATATGGATTTTACAAGGTTCAATACTGAGAAAGGAGACAGAGGACCATAAATACAGCAGTGATGGAGTTATTGTAACCGGCCCGACACGAAGGTTGTGTTGAGAGACGAGACAATCAAGCAGGTCATTTGTGTTCAACTTTAACTTGCATGGCTGGAACATGTTAGAGAACAAAACATGACAGTCCAGATTAATCTGTTATAGATTTATTTATTTTTATTCAAGAAAGTGCTATGAATCATGGGAAAATAGCAGAAATGTTGATCAATCTTGCAACAAGAAGAAATCCCCTAGACCAGGGTCTGCAACCTGCGGCTCAGGAGCCACACGCGGCTCTTTAACCCCTCTGTAGTGGCTCCCTGTAGCTTTGACAAATAAAACATGGAACATGTATTTGATGTTGCACAGTGGACAATCTTTCAAAGGGAACACCTCTTATCTTGGAGTTCCAGGTGATATTGTGACACTGAATAAAATATTTTTTTAAATTTTTCGTCAACTAAAAAATGCGCGGTGCCTTTCCCTGCAGGTGGCTTATCTTGAGTTGCAGAAAGTTGAAAGACATTTTGTGGGACATTTGTGAGGCTGTTGTGAATTGTTTAAAAGCCAAAGAAATGATCACCACCTCCATGTGGATGAAAACACACTGAACCGGACATAATTAAGTACAAACTGGCCTATTTTCTTATGTTTACTCTTTTTAAGATATTAGGCTGCAGCTATACGTTTTGTTTTATTTCAAAGTGGGATACTGTTTTTATTCATTTCATTTTTATATTGTATTATTTAGTGCATTTTTATTTTATTCAACAAATATGTTGAGGACTCAAATAGGCTGCATAGTTCTGTGTTTTCTTTATTTCAAAGTAGGCCTCAACATGCCACTGTATTGTTTCCTTCTCTTCACAAGAGTTTGGTGTTTTCCTTTTGTTAAAACAGGTAAACATGGCAACAGCTTCTTTTATTGTCATTCTGTAATTTCATAAATGCAAAACATATAGTATAACTATATATTAAATCTATAAGCTGTGTTATCAAATATGTTTTGCAGACAAATCTTATTTGGTGGAAGAGGGGCCAAATGGCTCTTTAGATAGTAAAGGTTGCCGACCCCTGGCCTAAACAAGCCACTTGTTCCTCGGCCTGTGGTCTGACTTTCCAAACTTTAGGGGTGAAACTACCGAATACTTTCTAGATTAAACATTCATATGTTGGTCTACTACATGCCAAAGAGTTGTGAAAAATGTGCATCCTACAGTAGTCTTTACATATCTTGTCATGTCAGCCTCAACACCAAAGATATGACATTTAAGATGATATAACAGAGGAAACCATTTTCACAACCTTTGCTTTTGCCATGTTTGTGTGAATAAAATGACTTTAACGATTATTCAGTTATCAAAATAGTTGGCGATTATTTTTCTGTTGATCGACTTATTGATTGTTGCAGCTTTACCAAACTGCATTGACATTTATTATGTTTTTGAAATATCCTACCAACAATCAAACTAATCTAGCTTTCTCTGTGGAGGTAAACACTTTATGAAGAATACATACTCTCAATGAAACTATACCAGACCAACCATTCTTTTGTTGTGTACTGACGTTAGACCAGCACTCTTCTATGCAAATAATGGTAAATATAGCAAAAAGCGTGGCATTAAAAAAGGCAATTACAGAGCGGGAGCGAGACTGAGATCCAGGCTATCAATCACTGAAGAAATCACAAAGCACTCATCAAATATTGTCACCAAGCTAAGTGGGAGAAAACATGTTGGAGGAGTGATAACAAAAGCAGACCCGGATTTCAACATACCCGGACAAACAAAGACGATGGCAAGTTATACAATTAAAAAGCAGGAAGAGTGTGGAAGAAGTTATAACATGACAAACTTATAATTGTTTTGGCAATGCCTCCAACACGCCCGCCCCCAACATGCCGCTAATTACCAGCTCTTCAAACACCGTGACAGGCCTGTTCTCAGGAAGGAATAAATAAAAAAAAACGGATATCAGAGGAGACGAGAAAGTAAACTCTCAAGCTGAAACCAGAAGTGCCATTCCTGCGGAGACACTTCACCCTGCGTCTGTGGGGAAAGCATCCAAAAAGAAGTAGTTTCTGTGTTTTCAAAAGGTCAAATGGTCAAACTGACTCAACGCTTAAATCATTTTATAAACTTTCAATTCGACGAGGGGAAACAAAAAAACAAACAAAACAAAAAATATGATATATATATATATATATATATATATATATATATATATATATATATAGAGAGAGAGAGAGAGAGATGAGAGAGAGAGAGAGAGAGATGAGAGAGAAGAGAGAGAGAGCTATAGAGCGAGAGGAGAGATAGGAGAAGAGCCCGGCAGAGCGAGCGAGAGAGAGAGAGAGAGAAGCAGAGAGAGAGAGAGAGAGAGCAGAGAGAGAGAGAGCTTAGAGAGCAGAGAGAGCAGGAGGAAGAGAGAGCAGAGCAGAAGCGAGAGAGAAGAGAGAGAAGCAGAGGCAGAGAGAGAGAGAGAGAGGAGAGATGAAGAGATAGAGAGAGAGAGAGTAGAGCAAGGCAGAGAGAGCGAGATAGAGAGAGCAAGCACCGAGAGAGATAGGATATATAGTCAAGTCATATATTAAGATTGATAGATATATGCTAAGATCTATATATATCTATATATATGATATATAATATATAGATGATATATATATATATATATATCTATAGTACTAATATAATATATATATATATATATATATATATCTATATGTATATATATATGCTATATGATATATATATTGGAATACAGCAAGATAGATTCAGGATAAAGAGGCGGAGGAGTTTTATGAAAGCTGACATGCTGCGTGTTCAGAGGAAACGTTCACAGACAGTCCTGTCAGTGTTCAACTCCACCAAGAACCACCTGGGAATCCTGCTGAGCCTGTAAATGCAACACTACAACACGCACATGCACGCACACACACACACACACACACACACACACACACACACACACAGCTAGCCAGCTGTATTAAACAGCAGGATGAGCTGAACGTGCATCAGTCTGAGTCACACAGAAACATGAAAAACATGTAACGTGTTACAACAAAAGGCACAAAATTCAGAACAATGACACACACACATGCACACAGAGTCCAGCGTGAGCACGTATTGATCTGTTTAATTAAGCCCCAACTCCTGTTACCCCTGGCAACGCTCCCTCTATGCCACATCGATAGTCGCCATAGCAACTAACAGCCAGAGGAGACGGCACTCTTTGTTCTCGATCACGCAGGCCGAGACCTGATTGGCCGGATGAAATGAGCAGGTCGGAGGTGTTAACATGGTCAAGATGAGAAGTCAGAAACATTTACGAGCTGTGGATTTTCCAGAGTTTAACACTGAAACCAAAAGAAGGAAGTTCCTATTGTTTGTTTGTTTTCTGTAACCCGTCAAGAAGTTCTGTTTTCATTGTATTTTGTCATGTGAGCTTTCCTGATGCTTATCGAGGTTTCTAATATTTTAAGGTATAGTGAGCCAGCAGCTCGGGATAAGTAGCTTTAGTAACACATTACAATGACACCTAAAGCACAATTATTGAAACTGTCACTCAAAACCTCAGCTCAAGTATCTGCTTTGCACCCAATTAGCAATTCAACACGGCACTTTTTGCAACACACTGCACACGGTTCTCTACATCAACACATGACTCAGACTTCTGGCATGAAGTCACTTGTTTACCTTTTTAAAAAACTGCCGTTTGAGACGTCACACCATGGACCAGTTGGCAGAACACCTAACAGTTTGTCGACTCATCGATGAAGATGTTACAACAACAATGGAAGCCAACAGAGCAGCAAGAGGCCGGTTTTTCAGAAATGTGTGTGAGCAGAAGAAAACTGTCATTTTCTTTTTTTGTCTCCACAAACGTTTTGCTGTGTTGATGTAATATATTCTATAAAGAAGACGCTTTGGAAATACATGGCTGCATTGACTGGCTTTACAATATGGAGAGAAATACATATTTTCATCAGTGTGCAGGAACTGCTCGTATGTTTGTCAATATATCCATGTGCTTTACTCTAACAATATCTCTGAACCAGACTATATCCTTAGAAAAGGAGAAGTGTTTGAGATTGAGGACAATCAGGTTGTATGAACCGTGTGTACCATGAGGTGACAACATTGGGGTTTTATAAATGATTGTATAGTTTTATTTTGTGTTTTATTTTACAAACAATCTGAGATGCTGGTTGTGTGTGTGGTTGTGTGTATTGTAGTGTGTGTGTGGTTGTGTGTATTAGTCCTTTTTTCAAAAGATCCTGCATATCTTCATGATAAGTAACTAAAATAAAGGAGGAATTGTTTGGTAGCCTTAATGAAGAATTTGAAGTATCTCAGCAAATCTTTCTCAACTATTATTATTGACCAAGGACTCACTTTGAAGCAGCATTAATTGGTTTCTTGGCAGAAGAACAAGCTGACAACTCAATATTAACACCATGTACAGCTGAATATAGCAATCAGTTGCTTATTTACACATCCAGCAGACACAACATTAGCATTCATTTGGAGTCGTGTTTCAGTTTACCTGATGAATATTAATTCCAATAATCACTCTGCCTTTAGCTCTCAAACTCCTGAGGGAAACATCTGTCTCTTTGGCTGCTAAATGCTCCACTATGTTCCCCAGCTAGCCGGTCACTAACGTTGTCCGTTTGGTGCTGAGCAGGTACAGTGTACATTGGCTTTTTAGAGCTCTAAAGAACAGCTGCCTGTTGGACACGAAGAGGACGGTGAGAGTGAACAAAGTTTCAGGCTATAAAACCAAAACAATGAACTGAAAGAGGGTAAAATGCTCCATGGAGCTACAGTGACCCCTAAACATTACAAATACCCATGTGATTAATACGAGTTTGCTGGTGACAGTCTAGCTAGCACATACAGAAATGTAGATTAAAGAGTGTTATTCTTATAAATAAAAGTAAATAAAAGTGTAATATTTTGAAGACACACAAAGCAACAATCCTCATCAAACTGCTGGGAGATGCCTTGTTGATGTAGTTTTTACTTTTAACAGTCTAATTCCTGGTGAGATTAACTGTTTTATTCCCCAGAACATCATTTAGGACTTCTTCATAGGCAGGACAGCTGCGTGAACTGGGACATCTGCACCAACCTTTACCGTATAACTCAGATCATTTATTGTAAATGGCAAACAACCATTAATTTGTATCTACTGTTTTGTAATTTGTTGCATATTACTAGGATTACATTTAGAATTGGATGTAAACTGAATCTATGTTTATCTTTCACTTGTCAGTAACACTCATATACATTGTTCCCATCCCACAATAGTCCTCCGTCTCTCGCCAACAGTGACTCAACACCTCTTTAGATCAAGTTGAGTAAGATTATTATTCACTACAAACACACAACTCTGTACACACACACACACACACACACACACACACACAAACAGCGTGTGTCTGTGTGTGTGTACAGAGCTGTGTCTGTGTGTTTGTGTGTGTGTGTGTGTGTGTGTACAGAGCTGTGTGTTTGTAGTGAATAATCTTACTCAACTTGTTCTAAAGAGGTGTTGAGTCACTGTTAGCGAGAGACGGAGGACCGTCCTGGTAAATATATGTATGTAGGTCAGCAGTCAACCTCTCCTACAATGATAGTGCTGATACAAACACACACTTTAGTTTTTGTTTATTTTTTACCCCCTCACTGATTATCTTTACCTATATAACTTTAGGTCTGTCACAGTAATGACTTTTATTGTGCAAGAAAAAAATAAGTATATAATAATAGCATAATAATGCTCGTACACCGTTTCTAAGAGCAATGAACTTTTAATTTGTGAGAATATTCTTTGGAATTGGAAATCGATTTTTCTTTTTTTAAACCCTAAAACATTAAACATAAATAAAATAAAACAAAAAATCCAGAATAACCCTAAATAACAATCCTAAATAAAATGAACACTCAGGCTCCGTTAACAAAAATTGCACCTAAAGATATTAAACATTTGGCACAGGGGTATGGAGAGTCATTCATTCCTTAACAGGCAATATACCACCAATCCAGATTCTGAAAGGTTAGGACCTTTGAAAAAGTGCAAAGTAACAACATATTAGCTATAAATGAGCAACAACAACAACACTCCTCTCTCATCCGGCCTAAACCAAAAACATTCCCACACCAGAGCTATGGACCATAAGTCGCTAACGTAGAAATAATCGTGGTCATGTCCATATTATACGATAAGTGGATAACGGAATTATTCTACATGACATTCATAAACCCAACTTATAAAATTGTGCTTTCTTCCCAAGAGGTACGAGCAGAATGTCTCCCTCCACTCCGGTCTCAGAGACGAAGGCTCAGAGTCATAAATCATAAAATCGGGGGGAAAAGGTGTGTGAGAAAAAGAGACAGCATCCTTTGCAAGGACAGAGCCAAGAGTCTCTTTAACAGGCTCGACAATATTTATAATATCGATTGGTTCACTTTCATCCCCATTGGGAGTAATAATTATCCGTCTCATAGACTTAAGCTGCGTATTCAGCTGAACACTGTGAACAAGGAGCTATAAAAACAGAAATGGATGCTCAGGCAGAGACAGCAAAGGTCAGACACAATACTGACGGTAAAAACATCAAACCTAATTAAACTGAACAAAAACAACATCATCAAAGCAGTTTGTTCTGCAGATTGTTCTGAAATGTATTACAGATATTAACAGCCTCCAGAGAATACGTTTAGGCGACTCCTGACCTTACAGCCACAACTAAATATCTTACTAAATGATTACTGAATTTCAATGAAATCTGCATCCACCAGGGGTTGAACCTGAATACTTTAGTTAATCCCTGAGTTATACACAGGAAATATTAGAATCAAATGAGCAGATAGCTAAGATACTAAAACATTAAAGTGAGACTTTGTAACTGTTGCTGTTACATTACGGGTCACTGTTGCCGGTGATCTACAGTTGGTATACTTCCTGTTTTACTTTTGATAAAACTATTTAAAAGGTCTGTGACAAGTATGACAGAAGCACAAATAGAGAAAAGTTATACATTTACTGACTTAACTCTTTAAAAAAAACAGTTTGTAAAGCAAAGTTTGCTGCTAACATTAGCCACTACATGCTACACATGCGTATAGCATGTAGCACCAAGCCTCTGAGTGTGTTGAATTGAGCGAGGGTGTGTTTTTACTTGTTAGAATACATTTGTTATTTCTTCTTTGAAAAACCTCATAGTCACTCTTTAATGATCCTCAGAAGATGAACCCCTACGATTGAAGATATACCAAGATATCTCATAATCTAAAGGCAGGTTGTCATGACATTTGCTGAGATTAACTCTTTTAATGAAAACAAATGCAAGCTTTACAGCCGACGGCCATTTTGAATGTTCCTAAATGTCATGCATGTCGTGTAAATGTAATTATTGTAAACTAAAACCAGAATAAGCATACATAAATTACACTAAATAAAAACGCTATTCTTTAAGATTGATGAACTGAAACGATGTGGCGTAGTTAAAAAAATGTTAATAATAAAAGCTTGCTACCATATCACAAACAAAAAAAAGGAGACAGCATTAATTTAATTAATCACAGACATTGAGACACTAAAACTGAACAGACTTGACATTTCAGGTGGTGGATCTTTTTCCTTTGTTAGTGTTGTCACTAGGGCCTGCCAACTACTAAAGTGAAAACATTAAATGGAAACAGATAAACAATGCAAAAAGTTGTCTTCATGTTTCTCTTTTGGCACGCTATAATACTTCCAACAAAACGTCTCTACCAAGTTTAAAAAACAAAAAATTAAATAAATGCTTCACAATTAATCCATCTACAAGACTAGACTGCTTGTTTTCCATTTGCAGTCGAGTCTTGTAGAATCAAACAACAAAAACATGATTTAATTATTGTAGCAGATCAAATGCCATTTAATGTATTCAGCTCAGGTCTGATGTTAAGCAACTGGGGTTGTTTTCTTGAGTGTGGTAATGGAAGTGGACTAAAGTTCCCAAACATTATGGCCATTCCTACACAGTTCTCCAACCACGTGTTGTCTATATATATATATATATATATATATATATATATGTAGCTACGTACCTCGGAGACATTATACTTCAACCTTTCTGAAAAACTGAAAGTAAAACTAGCAAACACTCTGAGAACTAAAACTAAACTACAATGAAAGGTAAAGGTAAAAACATACTGAACGTATGCAATGATTTAAAATAAATCTTAAATATAAAAGCCTTTATGTAGGTGTCATGGAGATACCGAAACAAAGAGAAATGCACAGACATGAAGACACATATAAACAGATTTATGCAAAGATACCACACAGACGCGCGGGCCTTCCCCTGCGACAATACCAGTATTACTGTACAAAACCACAGCAGAAAGACACCACTGAATATCTGCGTTCCTCCTTCCCACACACACAGAAACACAAACACAATGAATCACTCTTGCTTTCTATGATGAAACAAACGCCTCCAATTTGTTCCAGAAACCTAACGAGAGCTAATCTACCTCCAAACCCGTCTGACTCTCCCCTCCTCCGACCACAGGGCCCGAGCTTTACAGCCCTCTAACCCAGTTAGTTTTCATTTTAACTTCCTCATCCCGTCGTTGTCTCTCTAACAGAGCTGGTTCCTGGTGTGTATAATCTGACAGAAAAATACAGAAATGTATCTGCACATTTTAATCTAAATATACACTCACTTTGTTTATTCATCCAGGCTTTGAGAAACTAAAAAGGACAATAAGTTCCTGCATTTAATCAAACATATAATGTCACAGATAATGAAATGCATCCGACGTTCTCTTCACTTTCTGTCTCACTAATACTAGTTTAGTTTCTCTTTCTGTTTCTCCCAATTACTTAATTGGATTTATTAATTACACAAGGTGATTTCCCCGAAGGGCAATAAAGTTCATTTCAGTTCAGGGATAAACCTGAAAAGGACAGATAAGTGCTCTACAGCTTCATTTCTAACAGAAACAGGAAGATGGAAACAAACAAAGCCGAATCTGGCAAGATTTGATGCTTTTCTATTTACATCAACTCTTTGGATTTTGGGTTTCCCTTTTCACAATTTTCTGAGAACCTTAAAGACTACTGAACAATTCAACACAACAATAACTGTTGCCGCCCCACACTCAACACAGAGACAAGTCAGAGACATAAACATGTAGCCCGGTAGCTGTTTGCTGCAGTGGACAGCAGTACACTTGATAATATCCTAGAAGCAGATAGATGGAAACAAAACAAGCCTGAAATAAGTACACTGTGCATCAGAAGCCCCATGACTCCTTCTAGGCCTCTTCAGAGCCAGACCTAGGACGTGGAACAAATTCAAAATGAATCCTCTTGGCAGCCGATACTTATTACATGGTCCGATGGTTGAGATAACCTTTCAATCATCATACTTTGGTGTTCATGTTGTTCCCCATCCTCACTGACATTGTCATACAAACCTAACAACAGTGCTGCCGCCTTCTTTGGTTATTTTGCATTTAGGAGAGGGTCTATGCCATCTTAATGTAGCGTTTCGGAATTGGGAAATTCCTAAATTCAGACAGTTCTGCAGTAGCTTAATTCCTTTCCTATGATTGGATGGTTATTTTCTGCTAAATGCAGTAAGAAAACTTGTTTCTGATACCACAAATCCTAGAAGTCATCCTAAACTGAGACAAGATAGGATTTCAGACTTGGGAAGATTCTGTAATGAGGCCCATGCACATTAAAATGGATGAATAAAGACGACAGCAGTGAGGACATCATGGACAGTTTCTTACCCGCAGTCAGGCGCCGGGCACCATCGGCAGTCTGGGTCGGAGGCGAGGCACCTCCGCAGCAAGAACTCCTCATACTTCTCCAGCAGGGCCGCGTCGTCCAAGATGTCTGCCACCTGTCGCGGGGGCCAGTCTCTCGGCACATTCGGGGCAGCTGAGCTGGACTCGACTCTCTGTGATCTCAATGCGGAGGTACTGCCGCAGGCAGCAGAGGCATGAGCGGTGGCTGCAGCCCAGCAGCTCAGGGAGCTGATCGGGGGGCTGGCGCACCAGGCACAGAGGGCACTCCAGGAGGTTGGACTCCCCAGAGGAAGGGGATCCACACAGGGATGGCAGGCTGGAGGAGAGTGGCTTTGAGGGTGTGCTGGAGGCGGCGTCCTGGGGGGTCGTGGTGGCTGTGGTGGTGGTTGTTATGGGCGTAACAGAGGCTGCAGCGGGGGCTGAGCTCAAGGCAGAAGAGAGTAGCGGTTGTTGCGTGTGGTGAAGTTGGTGAAGATGGGATAAAGGGGTGGCCGCGGCTCCCTTGGGGCCCCTGGTGCCCCGAGAGCCCCGTTTGCTGTGGAAGAGGCTGTGAAAGGAGATGCGGCCCTGGCGTTTGCCCGCGGCACGGCACTTAGGGTTGGGGATGCCGCTCACTGAGGACTGAGTCGACTCTGAGTCCTTTTCTGATCCCATTTTCCCAGAAGAAACACACAGGACGGCTTATTGTCCCCTAAGATACGTTAATGTATCGCAGAGGGACACTCAGCTACACAAAAACACACTCAGTCACACTCACAAGGGAGGATTTGTCCCCTTGTGAGAGCCAAACTGGAATGCAAATGCTATTCGAGCTCCTGTTAGTCACCTCCTTCTCTTCCTTTTATGAGAAAAAAAGTGAGATAACAGCGACGTAAAAACAGAAAATGAAAGTTCAAAGTGAAAAGAAATCCCCTTCGGCTCGCAGAGTTTCTCTCAAACCCGGTGGTCAAGAGGTTCACAAAGAAGTAGCAAGTCTTTCATCTCCCAGGCAGACGTCGAGGTGAAACATTACTGTGATTATCAAAAAGATTCATGTCTGTGAATGTCTAATGAATAACTCATCTTAAAAATAGAAAGGTAAAGAAGAAAAGAAAAACAGAAACATCCACAGGGCAGTCTGAATGCTGGATAATTCCTCAGTTTGGATTGAATTCTCTTCAGCTGCATTCAGAGACGCTCCTCAATCGTCTTCCTCTGTTCTTGTTGAACGCCGGTCTCTCTGAACGGTCTTTTCTGTCAGGAAGAGCAGAGCAGGAAGTTAGCACAAAGAGCATGATCAGTATGACACACCTCCCTCTCTCTCTGCTCGCTCTCTGTTTCTGTCTCGGCTACGCTCTTCCTGGATTTCAATTTGATCATTAACTGTTGTGACCCAGAACTGATAATCCGTCTGTGCTGATTACATTTAAATACACAGACAGACTCATACATGGCAGGTAACACTACACTGTGTGTTAAACAGGGAACATTTAAAAGAGAAACACATACATGACATCATCAACAAGTCTCTCTCTCAATATATTTATATATATCTCTCCATCACGCTGAGCACCGCAAGCGCTTCCTCCACTTCACACTGTGCTGCTAGTGCCGTTGCCATGGTGATGCTCACTATGAGCGAGGCAAACAGCGACCCACTCTGTGACTCTGGCATTTATGCGCACACACACACACACACACACACACACACACACACACACACACACACACACACACTAGTAAATGAATACATACTACCACACTTACTGTACAACACATGTACAGTAAATATATACACATATACACAAGTATTCACTCATACAAAGATAATACATGTTGTATTCTTTTTAAATAAAATATTATTTTGTTATGTTGTGTGACTGTAGTCTTTTGATCAGCTGAAAAACCTCAAAACTGATGAGAAAACATGCATCGAGCTGAAACAAGATGTTTGTTAGAAGGTTAACAAACTGAGAAAATGTTACTACAGTTACTCCACTGGATAACAATACTCAAGAAGCACAAACAGATCATGAAAACATCGTGTTTGACATCTCATGCCTTCATACAGATGGGACATGTTGCCAACCTTCATACAGTGCCAACCCGTTACAGGAAGAGGAAGGAAAAAATACTTCTGAGCTGAAGTCATAAATCAATAAACGAGGAGGATTTCCTCCCTAAGAGTAAATGATGGAGGTCAAACTGGGTCTTCACTGAAATGTGTGAGTGTATAAAAAGCCTGCAATTCCTAAATAAACACTCCGACTGGCTGAGTTTGTAATAGCACACACACACACGCACACGCACACACGCACACACACACACACACACGCACACACACCTTCTGAGACATCAAACAAGACGTGTTATTTCTTCACCGTGTGTCTTTATCTGCACACTTGTTTGTCACATTCCTAAGTGGAGACTCAAGTCTGATCTATTATTCCAGTTTGATAAGTTTCAGTCTCCTAAAAGTCTAAGTGTACAATAACACAACACATTCAGGTAAATTATACTTGAACATACTGTATTTTGAAACAGGTTTGGACATTTTGAGGTGTCATAGCAGGAAAAGCACAAGTGTAATTAATAACAATATAAAATACGGTAGTCTTTAATTAAACCCCTTCCACTGCCATGGTACATGCTGCTCCCAGGAATAGGACAGTTAATTGGACTGAGCTCTCGTTATTACTTACAATATGACCTACAATTATGTATTAAGTGCATGAATTTATTGACATTCATATAACAGATGAAGCAGATAAGCAGGATACACATCAGGAAAAGGATAGACAGATTAGTAAATAAATAATATACAGCTATGTGTACGACTGGCAACGTTAAATATTACCGTAAAGACTTTTGTTAATAAATATACGATTTTTGAATACATTTTAAGTTCTTTTCGTTGTTGAGGAAATTCCATGTTTTTCCAAGACTTTTCAAAACCTGCAGACACCCTGGAATTTGTAAACTTGTAATCTCTTTGATTGGATTCTTTCTGACTTAAATGATTATTATTATCATTATTTAGTGTTCAAACAATGTTTAACACTGTTTTTTGTTAAAATTATGTTAAATGCTATTTCACAAACATTTTTCACAGTGCACTTGATATTCTTATTAATTGTTATTGCTTTATGTTAGCTTGTTGTAAAGCCCTTTCTAATCCTTCATTTTAATAAGTGCTATATCAATGAACTTTCTTCTTATTATTATTATTATTATTATTATTACTATATATTCATATTTGAGTGATGTGTCAAAAGAGTGTCATTATGGCATCGCTACCAGATTGAGGTATCATATTACACGAGTATCTCAACATCTTGTGACAGCTACTATCCTTCATGTGTTGATATGTAGTGCTATAAGAATATATTGTTCTGCATTTAAGTTGAGATTTCTTCACATTTTCTTGTGAAACATCTCATCAGCATTAACATAAGTCTTTGCAAAAAACAGATGGAAAATGACAAAGATGCACATGGGAATCATATCAGTATTCTAGTTGTTAGAAAGCAAAAGTCTGGAGAGCTGATTCTGTAAAGACATTCACATGATGCAAAATGTGCACTGGTGATTGAATAATGAGGCTTATGCTCTAAGTGATAGGACAGATAAATACATCTTATGTGAGTGTGAGTGTGTGTGAGAGAGAGAGAGAGAGAGAGAGAGAGAGAGAGAGAGAGAGAGAGAGAGAGAGAGAGTGAGTGTGTGTGTGTGTGTGTGTGTGTGTGTGTGTGTGTGTGTGTGTGTGTGTGTGTGTGTGTGTGTGTGTGTGCTGTGATCATCATGCCGTCATTTGGCAGACCTGGATTTGAACAGCCTAAGAATTTGACAATCTGGACCAGATTTGTTATCAACATGCTCACACACACATTTTGTTCCACACTTCTCCTCCTACTCCACTGCTGCTCAATGCAGCGCACGCACACCAGCTAAACCATTTATTTGTATTTCCGTTTAAAGGTAGGCTATAATATTTAACATTTAAAATGACTAGTCTTGTATAAGGTATCTTGTTAAGTCGTGTATATATTATCCCAAATGTTTCCAATCATTTTCAACCGAGAGAAATTCGTAATCAGATCTTAAATAATCAGAGAAACAAGGTTAATTCCCATCATGCACAGATACTCTTGTGTCATAGCCATAGACTGGATATATAAGGTTATAGTACAAGTTCTCATAACTGGTTTTCAGGACAAAGAAGTCTTCTGGTTTTTATTGTTGCCATCTGTGCAATTAACCAAAATGAATGTTGGGAAGAGGATCAGTACTCTGTGTTCTCAGGACAGAAACTAAATGTTTTTTAGGGTGAGATTTTTCCAGTGGTGGTAAGTACTTACTCAAGTATTGTACGAATACAAATTTGAGAAAATGTTTTGCTTCTACTCCATTACAATTCAGAGACAAATGTTGTACTAGTTACTCCACAAATTAAGATTGTACAAACAAAACATATGATGAATTTATAAAATATGATGCATTGTTATAGATTAAACAACCCAACATCATATAAAATAAGTTAAATGAGCTCCACCATAACCAAATACACCAGTGAAACCAGCTAACTAACTAAGTTAACAGTTATGTTACTTGTGTGTGAAGTACAGTGTGCTGATAATACAGCATATATATATATATATATATATATATATAAATAATACAGCATATATATATATATATATATAAATAATACAGCATATATATATATATATATATATATAAATAATACAGCATATATATATATATATATATATATATATATATATATATATATATATATATATATATATATATATATATATATATATATATAATACAGCATATATATATATATATATATATATATATATATATATATATATATATATAAATAATACAGCATATATATATATATATAAATAATACAGCATATATATATATATATATATATATATATATATATATAATACAGCATATATATATATATATATATATATATATATATATATGCTGTATTATATATATATATATATATATATATATATATTATTGACTTGTTTTAGTCTGTCTAACTGTTCCAATACTTAAGTGCAGAATATCACAAATACTGGATTCATTGTCATTTATCAATCAAAATCTTCAGTCACTGACACACCTGTCATAAACCAGCGCCTGCTGAAGGTTCAAGGAATTTGCACCTCGCCTCAACCACAAAAGGCAGAGACAAGTCGGACGAGCTCTCTGGAAGAACTGAAGACAGGGATGACCGCTCTCAGGTTATAACTATGGAATCAGAAACACCAGTAACTGATGACAAAGATATGGAGCCTGCAGACAGTGATGACCGCTCTAAGTCACCAGTCAGAAGTGTGAAACCACAAACACCAGAGAAGGTCTCATCACAGGACACCTTTGAGATTGCAACAACTAAAGCTGTGCAGGAAATAATTAGTAAGGAGGTGAGTGAGATTGTTGAAGCTCTTTTGAATGAAGTGTCTGACTGTGAGTATGAGCTGCTGTGATCTGAAAGCTCTCTGGAGATTGAGGTTGTTGCAGAAGACAATTGCTGAAGAAGTGACGAGTACGGAGGAGACAGATGCTGCAAGTCCAATATCCGATCAAAGGAAAAATCGCAAACTGTCCATGGAAGGAATAGAGAGCAAGATTAAGGATTTCTTTGCAAAGCCCTTTACCAAAGCGTGGATCATCACATAGTGGGGCAACTGAAGGCCAAATTCCACAAAGGCTCCAAAGTTTAAAGCCAACACAGTTCAATGCAGTCACTCATCACTGGTGTGGACTCTCTGCTTCTGCCAGCCCGTGGTGAAAAACCACAGGCTGGAGATGAGGCTTGTGTGTTTCAGGGGCTTCCCAGCGGTAAAGTCCTGATATTCACACAGGCACTTAGTAATCGCCTCTACAGTCACATCACAAATGGAATGGAGTGTGGAGTTTCATGGTACTGATAAAACTCAGGTTGGCAGCCACAGTGAAAGACTGAAACTTGCTTTAATGGACCAACACCGGTACCAGAGGTGAGTGTGGAAGCAAAAGCAAAGACAGATTAAACAAAAATGTTCGTCAAGAACTGCACTATTACAAACACTGATGCCATCATTAAGCGTCTGTGTGGAAAAACACGGAGCTTAAGTATAATTGTTTGTATCAATTTATCTTATCAAGTTACCTGTTAATAAAATACTTTACTTTACCAAAAACATCTGGTTTTATGTTGCTTCCCTTTACGACAGTCAGATCCACATTCAGTGAATATAAACATACAATAACCGAATTACACACTTTTACGTTTAAATTCGGAAATTAAAATGTATTTTGTGTGAAAGCAACAATAAATATATATACAATCTTAAATACTTTCAGATTTCAGAAAAAGGGTAAAATCATGAAGAAGTGCTGCCCCTAGAGGCCACAAGAGGGGATTTTAATCTTAAATCTTTACGGGACGGTAAAACTATGATACTCCATGATATGTTCCATAACTACTATACTATACTCTACGGTCCTTTAGGGTTTTATACCCGTTAACAAATCACTTTACTGAGCATGAAACAATATATATAAAACAAAGCACTACTTAGAAATAAAATAAAACCTACAAAGTTAAGATCAATTAAGCCTTTTAGTTACTTATTAAATAACATCAATAAATATTTAATAAGCGTTATTAATGCTGAAGTGATGCAGCGTGCGTGGGTTTCTCTGGTTATTCCACATTAGAGAGGCTGTAATGATGAATGATTGGCCACAAACACACGCAGAATAATTCAGTGGAATAAGCTGTGCGCTGTTTACAGGTGTGCTTCTGTGGAAGCTGATTGCTGTTATGCAACAAGATAAATCACTGCCAGCCTCGACAAGTCTGCACAGGATTCACACCACAACACACACGGACAGACAGCCACCTGAACACTTTAGTTTCACTCGTGTTCGAGGCAAAACTGTTTTACTCAGAAGCGCTTAGTGAAGATTTGGTGGATGTGGCGTTAGTGAGACACCATATTCACCAGTTAAAGTACTCATTACGATAAATGTCAGAGAGCTTTATTATTTACATTAGTTGAGAGCAAACAGCAAAACCTGCTGAGGAAGACCATGTGATGTGATCGAAAGCACCAGAGCAGACACTAGATGGGCCTTGTGGTCAGTTTGTTTTCTTAACATCAATTATTCATATATTGGATTTTTGCTACAGATATATTAACACATAACAAACATATGGTGGACCAGTCTATGTGGAGGTCATTATTACTTTGTATTTGCTGTTGTTCAGTTTAATATACGGACAATGAACAATTCATCTAAATTGAAATCTCAATATGACCTATGATGCAATTTTCCAATCACAGTAGATGCAATATTTGTTTAAAGTGAATTGTGTCAAAATACCATTTTAAATGAAATATTGTCACGCTGCAGAGATGTCCTGGCCTACACATCATATTCTACAGACTTCAGAAAACATCTGAGCTTGGAACAAATCCCGCCAGAAATCACACCATAATCATTTTAATATGTATTTCAATGAAAATAATGATGTAAACATTATCATTCCCTCTAATAGGCAATTTTTCAAATCCGTTCAGCCCTAGTTTAAAATATAACAATGCATCTCATTTTATAAACTGATCACAAGTTGTGTAAAATCTGAATCTGAAAAATAACAATGTTTATTTAGTGAAATGAAGGGAAGTGTGAAGTAGCTCAAGTAATGTACAAGTACCTTAAAGTTGAACATAAGTGCAGTACTTAAAAATGCACTTACTCAATTTGCTACACTGTCAATGAAACACTACAGCCTTTTCCAGTCACATAACAATGCCAACCACATTATTTATAAATGTCCTGAAGCCAGACTTCCTAAGAACTTCACTGCTGTTTATTGTCTTTGTTGATTCCCAGGAAAATCATCCGGCTGCTCAGACTCTGAATTTTCATTTCTCACTGCTGTCGCTTGAAACACAGAAACCAAGTACAGAAAACCAACAAACGTGACTGATGACTTTGTTCTAACATGAACAGACAGGTCCACGGACAGCTCGGCTCACACTGTTTGGAGTGATGCTGACTAAAACCCTGCTAATCTGATGTTGGGGGCCGGCAGTCTGTGGACAGAACAGGTGGTCTCCTACTCAACCCTGGAGCTAATAATGTATTAGGAATGTTTGCGTGTGTGTGTGTATGTGTGTGTTTGGGGAGGTGAGCTAATTAGAGACATGGGGAAACAAAGTAAACCCTGACCCTGCTGTAAAGATGCTTCTACAGAGCAATCATAGCACAGGACAGGATTCCTTCAGTGTTCAGTGTTCAGGAGTTTTTCTTTATAAGGAGTTTTTTACCAGGAGATAAATGATCTGCAGGTCTCCTCCTCTCCAAAACAAACGGACCCCGTGATTGAAATCGGTAAAAACCTAAAACATCTGTGATTCTACAAGCTGTTCGGTGGACAAAGGGGGCTACGAGCAGAGCTGCGTTTGCTCAGCTTGTTTCTCTGATAACTTAAGATCCAGACGTCTCATACTAAAATTGTTCAATCGGTTAAAATAAATACATAAAAATCTAAAAAGTATATCGTAAAAATTGATAAAAAGTCCATTTATGACAGCTTCTGACAGACAACCGCAACACTGACGCATGTGCAAAAGGGAAGCTTCCCTATTACAGACGGACAAACACCTGATGTAATCAACTCTTCCAGTAAACTAGTCGGAAGTTAGATTTTTCCCGTGACACAGAACATGAAGTACTGTTCGACTGTCAGACTACTGTCAATATTTTAAACCTCTACAAGAAACACTTTTTGAACAGCAGGGCCCCCACATTAAAACGCTCTTTGTCAGCAAAGTGGTTAGATTTTGGCGTGTACATTTGTGGGCGAGTTGATGATGAGAGTGTGTGTGTGTGTGTGTGTGTGTGTGTGCATGGGGAGATTTATCTATTGTTTATTATTACACACCCTTTTTCATTGGAAATGCACTACACTGTTGGACAATTTCCACATCACCAGTTTAATGACGCTGCGCAGAGTACTGTTACAGGAAGTAGGGTGTTTCTAATTTATCTTTCTATCAGCATTTTCTTGGCTAATCTATCAGTCGGTTTACAGAAAGAAAATCAGCCAATTTGCAAAAGACCAAAGCATATTTTTTAATATTACTGTGGTAAAGAAGTATACAGTAAGAAGGCTGGAGTATAAATGCTGATGTCATTATGACACCTAAGTGTTGTTAAGGATATGGAGATGGGACCAAGTTATTACTTTGCAAGTCACAAGTAACACTCACGTTTTGCACTCAAGTCCAAAGTCAAGTCCTAAACTCTCCACTAAATGCCATTTTCCGCACGTTTTGTATACTGCAAATAGTTTTTTGTTGACCACCGCAAAGTTATTTTACTCAGACGACATTATCTTTGGTATACATCTTTCCAACTGGCGCTCAGTATTGTCGCTTTTATAATGATGTTGTTGCTCAAGATGCCAAATAATAATTTTGCAAAACTGGCAAAGTCATAAATGTAATTAAACAACATCTAAATAAGAACTGTGTTAGCTGTAACGTCTTAGCTGTGAACCTAGCAGTTGTTTACAGTTTAGACCAGGAGTGTCAAACATACGGCCCGCGGGCCAAAACCGGCCCGCCAGAGGGTCCAATCCGGCCCACGGGAGGACTTTGAAAAGTGTAAAAATGACAGAGAAGACATTAACTGCTATTTCAAAGGTGTCCACTAAATGTTTTGTGCCTTTGTAGATACACTGTGATCTGTCATTTGTAATGCACATGTGTAAATGATAAACTGAGGCGTAATAGTTATTTACAGGTTATTATGCTATAATTTTACTGGTCCGGCCCACTTGAGATCAAATTGGGCTGTATGTGGCCACTGAACTAAAATGAGTTTGACACCCCTGGCTTATAATGATGAATAAATGCTACAACTGCTCAAGACCAAAGCCAAGCTCCCGTGAAGGGGGTTAGCCCCGAAGTTAGCAGCAACTCTGGCTCTGGCTCACTTAAGGCGGGCTGACCTTAAAGATGGACCTGTTATTCTCTTTTTAGTGACAAGCAGCTCCTGAGTTTTTTAATACTTTTTTTATTAAATGGGTTAGAATTCTTAATTATTAACATCCCTAATTCAAAATCTTACTTAAAATAAAAACATAAGTATTAGCATCAAAATGTACCAAAGGTAGAAGTACTCATTATGCAGAATGGCCTATTATAAATAATATATATTATATTATTGCATTAATGTGTTCATCGCTTTAATGTTTCAGATGGTTAATCCGCAATAAACTATCATAATTTATTATGATTTATTTTTTGCATTTATAATCAAAATGTGAGTGGAATAAATGTAGTGGAGTTATAAATACAATATCTGAAATGCAGTAGAGTCGAAGTATATAGTAGAGTAGCATAAAATTGAAATATTTTTCTCTCTTTCCCACTGACTCTCATTAACACATCTCTCCCTCTCTTCCCCACACACACACACACACACACACACACACACACACACACACACACACACACACACACACACACACACACACACACACACACAGAAGGTGGAGGTAGAGGGAAACAGGCTGGGAGCTTCTATAATTAGAGGAGCGTTCAGGAGCCATACTGCTGAGTTGTTTAATGTTTAATGTCAGGCAGTCATTACAGTCGCAAAGAGCAAACCTCTGAGCCCTTTTTAACACACACATGTTAACACCCCTCACACACAGACACACACACAGACACACACACACACACACACACAGTACGCCTGACAACTGAGCGTGTAATGCCCAGCTATTGTAACCTGAAGCACATAATAACATGGGAACCCAAACTTCCTCTGGACAAGGCAGTAGTCAAACACTTCTGACGAGAAAAGAAGGAACTGCTCCCAACATGGACTGAGAAAATATGCTGCTTTTTTTTTTTTTTATGGAATATGGTGGGGGTCTTTTCAAATGTTCAAAACTCTCTTGCTCCGTCTGTGCAGCTCATTTCCATCCCAAACAAATGTTAATCATGATTATTTTCTGTTTGCCTCAGAAGGAGACACCTGTCATCTGTTAAATCTGAACACATCCACCACTTCAGACTTTATTTTGAACTGTCTAAACAACAATATGAAAGTGGATAAATTGACCCAAAGAAAACCTCATTCTACCCTCATCACCGAACACAATGGAGCCCGTTACTCCTTAACTGGTATTTTAATTACAGTCTGAAATACTCACTACAACCAGAGACGTTTTAGTTATAGATCATTTTTGCTACAACCTGTTGGCTGTTGTTTATCAGTAGTATTTAGCATATTTAGCATTTGGGTAGTGTTTTTACAGCCCCAATATTTACACAAAACCTACATTTTGCAAGTTGTCTCTTCACCAAGCGTACCAAAACATTACGATGCTGGAAAATTTCACCACACCTTTTTCCACCTTGAGTAGCACGCTCATAAAATATGTCCTCAACCACAAATAAATCCCCCAAATATTTATATAATATTCATGTGAGGAGTGTTTTTGGAGCTTTAACACCTTACAGTATTATAGCATCTCTTCTGTTCTGAGCTCTACTGCTCTCTTTTTAAAACTCAAATCTAGTACAAAGATCTCAAATCTTTTCTTTCTTCACAGGAGCATCTGAAGCTTGTCCTCAGCCCAAACACACATTGACCAGGGAGTGGCAGAGTGGACAGGAATGTTTCAAGAAGGGAGAGGATTTTAACTCTGGATGACTTGGACAATGACTGTAGCTGAAGACATTTTGTTTTTATAGTTTATGATTATTTCCAGACATGCAGCAGCACTGACACTAGACACTGATCGGTATCCTCCCTACATGTAACATGGACATGTTCCCTCCCCGTAATGATCATTTAGGTGACTCTGGTCTGAGTTGACCCTCCTGACTGGCAGATGCCGATAATGTGACTTTCATTCTTGTAAATAATCACACAAAAAACAGCAATTTAAGGCTTTATGATTGCAAATGTGCGCACTCCTTTAGAGGAGGCAGTTTTTATTTGAATCTCGGTCGTGTATAGAAGCAGTAGGGCTCAATAAATCCATGACATGTCAGACAAACAGCTCATGCAGCAGAGGTGGGTTCTCTGCCGGGCACTTACCCTGCTCAGCACCGGATCTCTTCGACAGGAGAGGCTGGGGAGCGATGCGACGGCCACTTCGGCTCCTTTCTCGGCTCCCTCCTGGCGTGTATCGATAAAGGCAGTAGGTAGAAACAGTCCTGCTTTACCGTGCCCGCCTCTCTCCTCTCGTGCTCGGGGGGGCTCCTGGCAGGTGACGGTCGGTCTCTAGTCTTCCTGCGCCCCGGGAGTGCAGCGCAGAAACTCTCTCTGTGTAATCTCTGCAGCTCGCGCTATGTGCCTCTCTCGAGCTGGCGCTGCTCCGCCGCCGCTGCCCTCTGACGTCATTGAGGAAAGCCCCGGTCGGTGACGTCACGCCGTCCGTACGGAAACCCCGCCCCGTGTTGTCACCGCCCCTCAGGAACTTCAGCTGGCGTTTACTGTAAACCCAACATGTGATTGTGGGAAATAACGAGGACACAAATGGAAACTTGGAGGAAAAACAAACAAAAGAGTATTGTGTTCAAACTCAAGGTATACTGGTTTATCACTGCACCTATCGATTTCATTCTGCTTTGTTTATTCAGTGTAACAACAGACAATCGTATCTGTAATTGCTCTTTTATGGTAATCTTAGATCAGCTAAAAAAGTGTCTGATATCATCATGTTTGTGAGCAAGGCTGCAAGTTGAGGCATGTCCTGAACTACATCAGTAAACCTCTCCTGTGGTGGATTTACTCAAGAACTATACTTAAGAATTGAGGTCGGCTACTATGGGCTACTTGTACTCAGGGCTTGAAGAAGTGCTCAGATATTTTACTTAAGTCAAAAGTAACAATACTACAGTAGGGTTGTAAGGGTATAAGATTTTCATGGTACGATAACTGTCTCAGAAAATGTGACGGTTTCACGGTATTACACTATTACTATTATTATTATTATTATTATTATTATTATTATTATTATTATTATTATTATTATTATTATTATTATTATTATTATTATCATCAATTACAATGAATGTATAAATGAGAATAGAATTATAATACACATATTTATAAACCTGATAAAAAATATAGCATGCAACTATTATATTCTATATAGACTAACTAAAGCATGTTAGCAGCACTATATCATGTTAAATGAACTACCCAACTAGAGACCATCTTGCGATGGACGTAAAGTGGGGGGGTCAATGGCCTCTTCCCCGCTTTCTATCCCATTACTCCCAGCACCCTTACACAACCATCTTCAAATTCTGCCTTCATTTTGATCTCAACTACACACCTGTAAAGCTTTGTGACCTTTGCACAGTTGTGACGCCATCACGGTGACAATCTGTCCACAGACAGATGGACAGAAATATAAACACCTGGCAGATAATCTTAGTGATAATGTGCATAGAACTGACAGTGAAATCGATCAGCCTCGTTATATAATGTAGTCTCTATTAAGACAGTGTAATTATGAATATTATTTTAAGAAATGCACATCTCCGTTGAATGAATTGTAAGCCATATTAAAGTAGTTTACAAAATGTATCGATAAAGGCAGTAGGTAGAATATATATATATATATTATATATATATAATATATATATATATATATATAATATATATATATATTATATATATATATAATATATATATATATATCATATATATATAATATATCATATATCATATATATATATAATATATAATATATAATATATCATATATATATATAATATATAATATATCATATATATATATATATATAATATATATATATATATTCTATATAATATATATATATATATATATATGATATATAATATATATATATATAGCATGCCATTGTTTTCAAACATTTTGTAAACTACTTTAATATGGCTTACAATTAATTCAACGGAGATGTTTCATTTCGTAAAATAAATATTTCAATATTATATATATATATAATATAGATATATATATATAATATATATATATATATATATATATTATATAAGATAATATAATATATATATATATTAATTTTAAATATAGAAATATATATCTATCTATATATTAATATATAGATATAATATCTATTAGTAAATATTATAACTTATCGATATATTAATATAGATATATTCTATATATATCATATCTCTATCTATATATAGAGATCTCTCATTATATATATATATCAATATCATATATATATATATAAATATATATATCCATATATATATTATATCTATATATATATATATAATTATATAATATCTATAATATATATATCTATATATTCTATATAATATATTATATATTATATATATTAATGATATTATAATATTATATATAGCATGCCATTGTTTTCAAACAACTTTGTAAACTACTTTAATATGGCTTACAATTCATTCAACGGAGATGTTCATTTCTTAAAATAATATTCAATATATATATATATTATATATATAAATAAATATGCCAGTGTTGGTTAGGATGTAAATCTATAATCCACTTACATTTTTCCAGTTTCCAAGTATTTGTAATTTGTGATTTCAGTGTTGCGATCACTTTACTTTCTGGCGTTCTCTAATGACTTCGACCACAAACATTAGCCTCTCCCTGCAGGATCTAAACACTACTTTTGCCATTTTCTCCTTTGCATAAGAAACTCTTAAGCCTCTTAAAGCTCCTCCTTCCTACTCTTAACAGTTTTTCACCCAAGGGCCAAGATGTTTTGTGAATAAGTCTTAACTATAAGGGGAAATTCTTAGAAAACATAATTTTAAGAATTTTCTTAGAATTTCATCACTCGGAGCAAATCTTTGTATGAGGAAGCTTTATGAATATGGACCCAGATGGTTTCATCTAAATAATTGTTCAAAGTCCAAAGAGGTAAAACTCTGAAATCCTTCACAGAGAATGCTAGAGAGATAAAAGTACTATTATTATCTTTTTTCTTCTTTCCTTTGTAGGGGCCGACCACCCCTTTGGGAAGTACATAAATAAACTAAATTAGCTGTATATAAAGAGGTTAAAACTAGCTCCACCTCGTGCATTTTCAACTTTAAAATAAAGCTAATGCACTGATGAATCACTAATAATATTGCAATTTAATATATCACTCACAGGGGACAATTTCCTGGAAAACTTACTTTTAATTCAAGTGAATTAAGTTGATCTCAAACATTACAAAATAAGTAACTGATCAGATCAGAAATATCACACACTTCTCTTAACTCTTTTAATATAGGAGGAAAGACTGGAAAGGTTTATTCATTAAATGTACAAAGCTAGATTTGAGCAAAATGTCACGACAAAAGATGAATTTGTGACTTTTGGCTATAAAATAAAACATAATTGGATTCAATGGATTCGGCAGCTAGAGATTGGTATAGTTACTCTTCTCTACTATAAAAATGCACTGCGTTATAAGAAAATTACTTTTCGATCAGTGTATGACCTTAGATTCAAGTTCACAAAAGAAAGCAACGTAAAGAGGTAATGTCTCTTCTTTATGATCCATTTAATATTAAATCCATTTTAGATTATTTTATATCTCATTATTTTCAATCTTATTTACATTGCCTTGTTTTTCTCGTTTTACTACAAACTACTATTTATTTTGGGAAAAGCACCATGTGCAAATCTGTAGTACTTAATTACCAAGAAGCTACTGACCCACAGAGTCCCGGGGATCTTTTGCCCGCTTCAACCTTGCTCATGTAAAGTTCATGGCCTCAAACAAACTCCTTCCTCACCAGGACAAGATTATCCATCTTTGGGTCATTTTAGGAATTTAACAGAAGCAAAGTCAACATGAGGTCCATTATGAATTCCGGTCTCCAAACGTCAAACAATCTCTGCATTTGTCTCTATTACAGCAAGGTTCCCAAAGCATGTTTAAAAAGGTTATGTCTCTATAACTGCCATTTTAAAAGTGTGGGTTGCACAGTGGGAGTGAAAGAAATAAACAATGTACACAAAATGTGAATATTGGGAGGAAAACATGATATTTATTAGAAGAGGAAACATGAGGAATATGACAACGACGAGCTCCACAGCGCCGCAACATTAACCTTAACTTATATAAAGTCTATAAAGTGTAAGGATTCACTCCATTTCCTGAACCTCCTCCCCCCTTTGTCTGTCCACCCACCCGAGATCTTTTGCCAAATCCAATCTTCCGCCTCGGTGGGAATGTAGCTGCTCAGCATTCAACCAGCTAGAAGAAAAAATGAGAGGGGAGGAAAAATAAGTTTTGGGTGAATTACAGAGAAAATTAAACAAGCCATGACTAATAACATCATTTAAATGCTGGAACTGTCAAGAGCAACGGACGTAAAAACCAGACCGGTCCATCTTTCACCGTACTTGCACAATAACACAAACTGATTGAAGCAGCAGCAAATCTCGTGTTCTGTGGGGTACATTTTAAAGAGAGCATAGAGAACAGCTTCCGTTCCCCTTCGGAAAGGGCTGGCTGACAGCAAGGTAGAGCAGTGACAATATTCTTTATATAGCGTACACTTAAACTGATAATTAAAAAAAATATTTTAATGAAAAAGTGTCTAAAATATGTCTTGCTGCTGCCCCGTCCACAGAAGAACATTTATTTGCTGCTGTGCCGTAAATAGTCTGTTTGTGCAAACTGGGGTCGTGCTATACATTCTATAAATCTATACATTCACAGCTTTCAAAAAGTGAAAAATAAAAAGTAACTAAGGCATCATCGAGCACAGGATAGAATATTAAAAAAGGGAAATTTAGAGACAGAAATTGGCCCACATGAACATCTGCTATTGTTTTCCATCACAACAACCCCCGTGAGGAATAGAGACATCAGTATTCAAGGGAAAGTGCAGGCGACAGTCTGGATGCAAAATGTTTCCACTGTACAAAAATACCATGCGACTATAGAGCTCAGGAGGAAACTAATAGGTCAAGGAGGAAGAGAGGAAGAGAGGATTCAAGGGCGAATCCTCAAAAGCCAGTCGCAGGAGTGTTCAGAGGCAGAGCTTCCAAAAAGTCAGTAATTACAGGAGGAGAAAATCATTACTTTAAGAGTTTTTTTCCACAACTCCCATCGTTTCAGAATCAGGAATATTTCTATGCAACAGAACGTAAGTAAGAAAGTATTGTAAGTCCACGCCTATGGAACAAAAATTATGTAAAAAGACACTTTTGGGAGCAGCAGAAACAAAAGGCCGAATTCAAAACATTTTAGAAAAAGGATTTCAGCACACATCACATCTTTAACTTTCAATGTCACAGATACAAATAAAAAAAGGAAAGTATATTTGTCCACCCGGCCTCTGAACTCTGGTGCGAGAAAGAACATTTCCCATTTCTAAAACAAACTTCACATTAGCTGGATAAAATAAAAAGTGCTTCAACAAGTGCTCTACATTTCAATACAACATTCTTATGCCAACACTTTCTATGCCCATGTCTATAATGCATTATAATATAGTTATAATAAAAATAATCTGATTATAGAACTGTATATTTATAAGCACTCTTATACATATTTATAATGCTTTATAACAATAACACAATATAAAGCACTTTATGACTTCAGTTCAAGTGTGATAATACTTCATAAAAGCTGGTCATTCACTGACATTTGTGTAGCAAGGATCATATTGTTTTAGAATTCACAGCAATTGCATACAACATTAACCGTGATATTTATAAAATGACATATTGCTGTTAATACACGCGTGATAATATAGTGTAAATAATCCAGCGCCTCTTTAAATCATTTCTGTTTCTTTCACACAAATGAGAGCAAATAAGATTTTTGCCAAAAAAAAAGACAAAACACTAAAAGTTAAAGATGAATTTGACTGAAAGCATAATCGTTCTTGAAATTTATGATCTATAATATCTTCATCGTGAATTCTTTTGGCCACGATAATCGTGAGGAGTAGATTGAAGGACTTTTATTTGCACTGGGCATGCACATGAGGGAAAATACCCTCAGAAAGTAAAAGTCACACTGAATCTAAAAACATGCATCATGACTGTTTACGAGAAACCGAGTTATGACTAGAAAAAGTCCTCCAACATTTGACGTACATTTTCGGGCGCCAACCATTATAATGTACCTTCATGAGTGTCGATACTGAAAAGACTGAGATTCATTATTATTCCGTATTTCTCAATCAATAAATGATAAGCTAATTACAAATGTTGGATTTAAGGTTTCATTAAATACTTTGTTTAAGCTAACAGTTCAGCAATAACGTCATGCATCATGTTCTTTTAGCTCAGAGCGGTTAAATGGTCCTAATGAAGACCAACAAATCCAAACAATTAAAGAATGTTAACGGCCACTGAAAATGAAAGGTTACACGATGCATGCCTGTTGCTTCCAACATATTTTACCTTTAAGGAATTACAAGAGGAGGAAATGTAGGCGATAGGAAAGACAGGAGTTCTACTGCACAGTGTGTGCATGAGAATCAGAGGAAGAGCAACGTTATCGATTAAACAAGAGCAAACCTGTCCAGCGAAGGCAAACAATATGCAACCAACGTCAATATTTTCTAATTCCTACGTTAAACCAAAGGCAGAAGCAGCGTAGAGCTCAGCTCGTCAGTTCTACAAGCTCCTCTTTCAGACTTGACTTGATGAAGAGAAACACAAATTCAACTTTAAATCCTTTGTTTCTACAACAGGGATAACAATGGTGGAACGTTGTGAATTTCTTGAATAGTTGAGGCCACATTGAGTCTCCATCTTCCATGTTTTACACTGCAAAGTTACATTTTGTTGCCACTGTGACACTTGATCAACTCTTGTATAATCTCCAGCTTGAAGGGGGGAAAAGAACCCGTCTGAGGGAATACGGGAAGGATGAGAAAGGGTTTTAAATGAAGAACACTTGGTCTTTACAGGCTACGGCACGGGCGGGGACTTCTGTGACAGCAGAGAAGGCAGCTACGATGGAGGCGAAGACGACGTCTGGGCTCAGGGCGGCGTTGACGGACGTGTGCAGGTCCCTGGCACTGTAGTACTTCACCAGAGGGACGGTCTGCCGGTGGTAGGCTTCCAGACGGGAGTGCAGCGTCGTCTCGTTGTCGTCGCTGCGGCGGATGAGCGGTTCGCCTGTCAGCTGAGTGTAGACAAGAGCGGAGGAAACGCATGAGAATACAGACAAAGAAAGAAAACCAACTGAGATGGTGAAACCTGGACAACAGTGCGTACAGTTTCGGGTCAATGCTCAGATTGCGTCAAAGCACTTAAGTCTGAAGCTGGCTTATTGTCTCCAATTTGGCAGTGATTTTAGGTAGGTGGCAGTTTAGCCAAAAGTGATTTCTAAGTGGGTTGATAGTTAAACTACTTACATCATCCTTCATTGGCTCTTTGGGAGGGTTGAACTCCTCGTGGTAGGAGCGGCCACTTGGCTGATGAATTAGTCTGGAGAAATGGAGGGGAGACGGTGAGAGGAGGACAGGATAAGGACGGAAAAGACATCAGAGTTAGAGCAGAGGAGGACAGATGAGGGTTAGATAGCCAGGGTGACTCACTAACTGCTTAACTGTCCTTTCATCGTCCCACATGCTGCCCTTGTCCCACTTGAAGCTTGTAAAAAGGCAGCAGCTGGCCGCCTCCTCGTCCTCACAAAAGGACCCCCGCAGACAGAAAGATGGCTTTCTGCAAACTAACTGTCTTCTATTCAGTGTGGCGTACGAATAATGTGAAGTGTGTTTTGTGAAGAAAGGAGGACAAACGCTGGGCTGCTGCAATAACAGACTCTAATAAAAGATTTCACAACACACATTTCCTCAAAGCGCAGACACGTGTTCATCATGAAGGAACACGTCTGCCTGCTCAATGTGTGGCTCAGCAAAAATCAGAGCACAGCATGTTCTATTTACCCGTTTCAAAACTGTTACGTAAAGAATGATTTGTTGCACATTGGAGGATGGAGAGATGGAAAAAACAACACACTGCCAATTAAGTTGTTAGAAGTATTTCTTTTCTCTTCAGGCTTCAACCTTTAGAGGCAACATAAATGAGTCGGTTCCAGGTCAAGCCAGAAAGTGGCACAGCTAAATTTATCAGAGCATGTTTGCAGGATAGGTGGAGCTTCGGGCTTGGTGATGTGCAGGTTGTGCAGCCACTGTCACTGAGGTGGCGCCTGGCTGGGGAACCTGTGCAATAACACTAATATGTGTAACCGTTCTGGCAAAAATAATTGCCAGACATCTGAAGCCTCTTTCACACATAGCTCCTGGTAAATTACTGTGATGACCTTTTCAGACAACACTAGCGATTTGTACTATTCGCACATGCACTACATTCCGGAACATTTCCATCTTGTGCCTTTTCACACATGCCATGGCAATGATGCAAACAAGGTCATGTTTTAAAATGTATAATCATGGGAAAAATAGGGTGCGCAACCACAACCCCGGATGTGTGGATAGTGAGTTTACGCGTTTATCTGTGGGACTGTAGAGGAACAGGTCCTGTCCTGTTGAAATGTCGCAAATTTCCAAGTTCAACAAAGTTAAATTTTGTCTTGATGAATGCTGGTGTGGCTTTGTTGCAGAAATAGTTATGAACAACATTAACGTTCTAACAGAACCGTGTGTCCTCATCAGATAAAAATTGTAATGGTTTCTTACACCCAATAGTGAGGTTACTTTTGCATCATACCATTATCTGTGTTTTTCCCCACTCATTGTGTTATGAGCCGTAGCTACATTCTAATATTCACACAAGTTTTTAGTTCTACACACGTGTCCCTTTGGAGACTGAGCAGCTGTGGCCTTCATGGGCTTCTTTAAAGATTCAACCTGCGACCTTCCAGCTGCAGGACGCTCTTAGGCCACCTCCTCTGTTAAACGCATGCTTTCACGCTCCACTTCTCTCCAGCATTATCTCACTGTTCCAGACTCTTCTGTTCACATGAATCAGTCTACCTACCCGGGAGGATTTAACACGCAGACAGAATGAGGAGCTTCTGAGTCAAAAGGAAAAGCACCATCCTCAGAACTCATTAACCACTGTTGTGCTTGGGAAATAAAACAGATTGGATCCTTCCTCTGGTCTGAAATAATTAATTATCCTACCTGCCACAGATCCTGCGGACCAACAAAGAGTCATCAACGGCAAACTCAATCACAGAGTCCAGGCTCTCGTGTCTCTTGTCCAACAAGTCGTCCAGCTGCAAGAGACAGACACGGAGGGATTCAAACATACGATATGACTGATTTCTATTGTTCAGTATTTAAAAAAGCTTTCTTTCTTTTCCATTTTTCGCTAATGTTATGACTCAGATTAAATAAAAACATCAGCTGAACTTCTGAAATGTTAAATAATATAAAAATGTATTACTGTTGCCGAGTGAAAAATGTAAAATTCTCAAATAGTAAATGTTTGCATTTATTTTTACTTTACAATTGGCCTCTCTTTCAACTGTTCTCTCACACACACACACACACACACACTTTTGACTACCAACGTTTATTTTAGAAATAACTAGTTTTGTTTCACCACCATGCATTTCATCAAACGTGTGTCAAAGTGATGTCAGCGGTCTTGCCTGTATTGTAGCCTCTCTTTAAGTTCGTAAAGACTTTAGTGTAAACTGTGACAGTAAGCTATGCATTGCACTTAGAATTAAAACTTAAATTAGGTAAAAGGAGTTCGATATATTAGAAAATATGATTATTTACTTTCTTGTAGAGTTAGATGAGAAGATCGATACCACTCATGTGGATTGCGTATGGAGCGAGAGCCAGGACTTAGCTTAGCATAACGACTGGAAAGCGGAGGGATAACGCTCGCCTGGCTCTCACTAACATGAACCTAACGGGACAATAATAACAACACACTGCCTCCCGTTTGTTTAATCTGTACAAAAACCAAAATGAAGAAAGGAAAGTTGTGGTTTAAGGGGGGGTTACATCCTAAACCCTTTTCTCTCTGGGCGCAGTCATTTCCTGTTTGTTCGTCTGGCAGGAAAACAAACGGGCACATTTTCTAAAATGTAAAACTATTGTTGTATTTTCTTTATTAAATTCCACTCAGTAGTTTGTTTCACATGATAACAGCAGAAAGCTACAGCATCAATTTAAACGCTCACCATCTCTGCTTGTTTGACTGTGCGAGGGAATCCGTCCAACAGGAAGCCGTTCTTGCAGGGCGGCGAGTCCAGGTTCTTCTCTATGAGCTCCACGACCATGTCGTCACTGACCTGCAGGAGAGCAGAGGATCATCCATTCATTCACTGGAATCTCCTGCATCCTGCAGAGCTAGAGACGTTTATTGACCGCAGTGAAAATGTTTTTGAAAGTCTTAGCCCTAACAAATATGGATTAAAAAAAGAATAATTTGTGGATTACATCCATCTTTATCTGCAACTGTGGAGAAATACCAGCATTAAACAATGAATAGAGAAGCAAAAACAAAAAAGGGAGTTGCACAGAATTTGAATGTCATCCATATGAAGGAAACTATTCGGTCCAGGCTGAATTAATGCCGTCATTTAACACGATTCTGCTTTATGCAGATTAGTAAGAGTGCTACTATTCTCCATATACGGCTGAGCTGCAACCAATGGACATTTCTCAGACATTTCGCCGTCTTACACTTGTTGCACGCTTATGTTTTAAAAAGACATTTTAGCATGAGACATGCAGCTATGTGGGACTGAACACAAAGGGCTGTAAAGTCAACATAGAGCCTCACAGAGGGCTGAAGGAGCAGAGAAAGAAAAGTACACACAGATCAAGAGAAGCGGATGAGCAGAAGCGTTACCAGTTTGCCAGCATCCATGGTCTTCTTGAGCCTCTTGCCGAGCTCCGAGCCTGAAGCCACCATCGCCCTCAACATGTCTCCAGTGGCCAGGTGGCAAACACAGTACTGCTCTGCTAGCCGAGGGGCCTGCAGGGAGAGGGAGAGAGATTAATGAATTGTTAAAGTTTTAAATGATCACAACAGACCTGACAGATGAAGAAAATGTTTGGCAGTGGATTTGAGCTTTGTTCTACCCACTGCCAGTGGACGTCTGCCAGAGAGCCAACCACCTGCATCGTTGGCTGATAAAGGATGAAAGCAGTTTGTGTATTTTGGCTGCGAGACCAAAACGTTTTTCAGCAGCAGAGATTTAGAGTTGCCGAGGCCAAGCCCCATCTCTGGTATATTCAGCTGTAGAGCTGAACCCTTAGTCCAAAACTATTGGCAACTACTTTGTCATTTTTCAAGCAGAAATGGTGACAGTTCCAATATTCTCTGACTCCAGCCTCCCAATGAGCATTTCCTGCTTTTCTTTGTAAGACACATCAGTGTATCATTTATATTTTTGGGTACTTGGACTTTTGGACAAACAAAACAAGACATTTTTTGATGTCAAGTTTAGCTTTTAGAATGTCCATTGTTTGACGTGTCAGACAAAACGATCATTTGAAAAAGTTATCTGCAGATGTATCGATTATGACAACAGTCGGCACACACACACACACACACACACACACACACACTTGATGTAAGGACACAACTGAACAAAATATATAACATAGGTCTAGTCGTTTTAAAACCTTTCAACGCAGAAAAGTATTATACCTTTAAAAAGGTATTTTAGGGTGGAGTAAAGTATAAAACTGTAGGATAATCCAATTCTTTGCTGTCAAATTGAACTCTTACTATGTTTGAAAAAGAAACAAGTCTAAAAATGCTACTTCAAAGCTCTGTAGAGGATGCTATAACTACAGAGGCACCTACTTGTTTGATTGCGTTTGATTCTTCATCCACTAATAGGAAACGTGAGCTGAGATTAGACAGTGAGAGATTAGTTTGTGCATTAGGAAGAAGTACTTAAATATGTTGCATATTGCTTCGCCTGCAATACAGCATGGAAGCAAGCAACATGCAATACAATTAAGGATGCACAATACTGTGTATCGTTTTTTTTGCAGCGGCCGGTCAATGAACTTGCTACATTTGTTTTAATTGTGGTCTTTTCGTCCATTTATTTTAGTGGAGCAACTTCAAGTTTTTGTGTCCTACAAAGTTGCACCACAAATTTAAGTGTGAAACTGTTTCCTGATGAAACTGGATTATTACAGGCAAAAGGGCAACAAAGTGTCTTAAAGGACACGTCTAAAAATGCTCGTACTCGTATCCGTCTTAAAATGGTATTCTGTAGATTTTAGGATAGATCCTTAACACGCATCAATATCATTCTTAGAAGACCAGCTGATCTTCCTGCAGCACTGGTTCAGATCCTGGTAAACTATTATGATTGATTTCAGACCCTGGTGATGGGCATTTAAGCATTTATTTTTTTAATTTGATCAATTAAATGATTTAAGTTTTTTTCCTCATATGCCACTGTGGCAGAAAATTCTACCGGCCACTCCTGAAATCTATGTGGGACCAGCCTGTAGAAATATGAATTATATATCATGTGACCTTAAAATTTTGGAATTGCTTTTTTTAAATAATATTTTTTTTAATATAAAAAAATGTAAACTTATCAGCCATGTCGGTAGCAGTTGACCACATTTTTTTACCTGCCACAGCCCAAATGTTCCCGGTGTTTGACAGGTGGAGGGTGCCAATTTAATTCCCTGTCCTGCACAATTTCCCAGGACCAAATATCAAGTCTTTAAATCATTCATTTTGTCGGACCAACAATCAACAACCCAAAGATATTGAATTTATAATGATAAAAAAAAAAAGCAGGAAACTATTTTCTGTTGATAAAGGCCCCGTCACACATATCCGTATGACAGAAACGTACGCCGGCGTATATGAAGATCTGTCAGAGTCCAAATACGTCCAACTTTTCATCGGATCGGAAAAGTGAACATATACAGATACGCATGTCTAACCTATTGATATCGTATCACTTACTTATACAAAACGTATCAGACGAATACCCAACGAATGCATAACTTATACAAAATATCTGCAACACGCTGGTTTACGCTGATATAAGGTAAGGTACAAGTAGTATTCGTTAAGAGCTCGCTGTGTTACGCTGGGGTGAGTTGTTGAACGGACGTACACAACGTGTGCTTCATAAGTTATGCAGACGTTACACATAAGTTACGTTACGTTAGACATATGTGAATACTGAATACGTACGTGAATACTTACCTACGTAAATATAGTACGTAAATACCTACGTGACTACGTTAGAGGTACGTGAGATATAGGCTACGTCGGCTGCCGGTGAACCCTACTGCCAATATATTGATAACGAGTGGATAACCTATTCGTAACCTATGTTAAGATTATCCCTGACGACGGAGTAACTTATTAAACGTGTTTCTACAGTACAGCTAACGTTCAGCTGGCGTTTTGGGAGCTTATTGGGGTTTGAATATAGTATATAGGGTCCCTGTGAGTAGCACATCTTGATGAATACATCAACCCATCATCAGAGAGCATGGAAGATGCTGAGAGGCTGAGACAAGAGTACATTCTAGCCCAGGGGTGGCCAACCAGTCAGAGGTTAAGAGCCAAAAATGTTACTATGTTACTGCAAAGAGCCACATCATACACAGTCACATATGCGCACCCCCCTCTCCTTCTCTCTTTTGTTCTCAGCCTTTTCCTGTGCTCCCTCACTCTCTTCCTCCCCTCTCTCACAGACTAAAACCACACACACACACACACACACACATTCAGAGGCCAGTTATTATCAACAATGAACATTGTGTCTCACACACAAACTCTCAGTAAAAAAATGTGAAAAGTGTTTTATCTTCCTATGCATGTTGCTTCTTTAAATTAGTGGGACTTCTGACATTCCTTGCCTTGAACAATCCTCCTCAAATCTGACTTGTATTCCGCAATTCTTTCACGTGTGTCAGTCAGAGCAGATCGATACTTTGATTGCACGCGTTTCAGGGTAGAACACACCGACTCACAGACGTACGTTGACTCAAACATTGATAGTAGCTTGAGCGCAGCCCGTTTGACATTGGGATATTTTTCCATTGGCACAGTTTTCCAGAACTCAAGGGTCCCTTCCCTCAGAACAGGTTTCAGTCAGTCTTCCTCAGAAAGTTCAATCATCTCCAACTGGGCCATCGCCTCGTCCGTGACTAGCAGGGCTTTCAAACAGTCCGTCTCAGCATTAAAAGGGTCGACGAGGAACGTAATCTGTGACCTTTTCAGTTGTAAATCATGGAACCGGGTCGCAAAATTTTCGTGCAGGGTTTCAACCAATGTTGCATATCGGGCTGTTTGCTTGTCCGCTTGCTTTTAGCAGAGAGGGAAAATGAGCTAATTCTCCCTTTTGAAGAAGTGTCTTTTCGTTTTTGTTAAACGCAAATGCACTAGGTCAGGCAGCATTTCTATATGAACTCCCCCACTCTACTAAAAACATCCTATGTTCGTCTTCATATTTTCGCTTAGCTGTGCAATTTTAGGATCAAACTCAGATAGTGTTTACTCTACGATAGGTTTTTCCCCCCCTTGAAGGTGATTGGTTCACTGCATCGCAGGCATTTTTGTGATTGGCTCTTGGGCCACATCAAAATAAGACGCGCTGCCATGCTCTCATACTGACACACACACACACACACACACACACACACACACACACACACACACACACACACACACACACACACACACACACACACACACGAAGAGCCGCATGAAACTGGGCAAAGAGCCACATGCGGCTCGAGAGCCACGGGTTGGCCACCCCTGTTCTAGCAGTCACTGAAGATCAATAAAACATGAGACATGCAGCCATGTGGGACTGAACATGAAAGGCTGTAAAGTCAACAGAGCCTCAAAGAAAAATACACACAGATCAAGAGAAGCGGATGGACATTGGGATTGGGCCGAGGCTTCAAAACTGTAGTGCCCAAACCAATGGGTGACTTAAATACAGTTAAAACCCTTCCCATTATCCTTTTTTTCAAACAATACAATAATAAATACAATAAACCATTTCCTTCTTAATAACTAAATACATTATAATATGTATAGTAACAAATATGTACATTAACATGTTGGGAGAAAATTATCTAAGTATCTAAAAAAAGTTAAACTGTTTTAATTTCCTGTGAATCAGCATCAGAAAACAACCTGACGTGGTCATCACACATCTCCACCTGACTATATTTCTTAAGGAAAGGCTAAGTTCTTGCTAACTTTTACAGAAGAGCAATAAAAAGCATCTGACTGGAAATTAAAAACTGATATGGGATGTGCTCGGCCCAGGAAAGGAGGGCTCTGCAGCGAGTGGATAAAACCGTCTAGAACATCATTGGTACCAATCTGGCGAGCATCAGTGATATCGGAGAAAAGAGGTGCCTTCGAAGAGGATGGAACTATAACTGCATTTTGTTGTACAAAGACAATAAATTATCCTTTTGCTCTGTTACGTGAGTGGTATAAAAATTAAATAAAAACACAACAGGGGACAAAAGCTAACTTGAGACACCAGAGTATTAAAACTGCTCAATTCAGACACACCTGTGTTCCTACATACATATGTTTTAATGTCAAACTGTCCAATTATATAAAGCTTTCTGTAAGTTCTCAGTCCTGGAAACAAAATACTTATTTGTGTATTTAAATACAAAAAGCTCAGAATATCAGCTTAATACCTTGGAAAAGTCTTATTTTGTGCAACACAATTTATTGTAGAAAATAAATTAAATTGCTGCACTGAACCTTAGTGCTTACAAAATATGTATTCGTTTTTTAAACAACCTGAAATGTTTAAATTTTAAATATACAGTTATATTAGGGCATACACTGTAACTTATAAGCAGACATCGACCACAACTTAATGAAACTATAATGTGGCTTTAAGGAGGTAAAAATCATCACTTTTGTAATATCTGAAACACAATTGAATACTGAATGAAGAGATAACTTGTTGCAATTAACCTTTATTTTGCTCTGTGTAACCGAAGTGCTACAGAAATAACATAACAACACAACAGGTGACAAAACTGTTGACACTGGGGTACTAAACCAGCTCAACTTCACAGAACTGCAGGCATACATACATATTACATAGATATTTCTTAATGTCTCGGATACTGAATGAGGTTGTTGTAGTAGTTAATTTCATTATAAAATAGACGAACATATTTAGGAATAAAACGCATCTTGACACACAGTTTTTTTTTCTGAGAGTTGTAGTCATAAACAGAACCAGGTAAAGCCAGGTAGGTTAGCATTAGCATTAGCATTAGCTCGTACTAATACTGGCCATGCGCTAACGGCTAACAGCTAGCTCCGTTAGCTCCCTGTCTCTCACCTGAGTCCCCTTCCCGGCTCCGGGTGGTCCAAGCAGGATGGCACGGATCCCCTCCTGCACATCGGCTATCGCCTCCTTCAGTTGCGTGCTGGGGGCCATGTCTGGAGCAGGCGACCAGCAGGGCAGAAACTTTAATAAAGTCTGTCTGTGTTGTCCTACTGACACTTCAGACAAGTTCAGAGAGGAAAGGAAACGTCTCCGCCTCCTTCTTCGGTTTTACGGCGGGTGGGAACCACAGTTAAGGTGCATGACCGCCACCTACTGTGTTGGAGTTTGGACCAGAATTATCTAGCCCCCTAAAAAAAGAAAAAGAAATGAGGAATACACTTTACTGAACATCAGCTCATCCAAACATCCAGGGTGGTGTTACACTGGTGACGGTCCGGTCGGGATATAGACTTCAGACTTCATGTTGGGTCTCTAGCTCCTCTCTCACTGCTCCATGCAAAACATTCCCTTTTGGCCCTTTCTCTCTGCCAACATGGGAGAAGTATCTTTGTAGTTGGATGTCGATCTTCAGACTGCCCTTGAAGATTTGCAGAGTAATGCATCATTAACTGTTTGCGTCTAATAGGTAACAGCATTTCACCAGCCTCAACCTGCAGAGCGGACATTGGAGTAGATTTAAAAGCACCACAACCTTGAGCTTGAACAACCTCCAACTTTTTTTGTTATGAAGTTGCAGCTAAACCATAAGCAACACACCCATAACACTGATCTAATCAGAGATACATTGATAAAACTGCATCCCCACGAATATGACCACTTTTCAACCACTGCCTCTTGTATTTTTCCCATAATATGATTGCTGTTCTTTCCTCTTTTCCACAAGGCCCCGTCATCGGCACACAATGACCGTCCAATATCACCCTGAACTTTACAAAAAACATCGTCTGTCATAATGGAAAAGATAATTGTGCTCATGATAGTGCCCTGAGGAGTATCGTTTTCTACCAAACATCTTCCCGATAAGGCTGGCACAATTCTGACTTGTATAAATCTATCAAATAAAACATCTTTAATCCAATTATATGTTCTACCTGCTATTACTATCATGTTTCATTTAATCATCAAGCCTTTTCTACTTCAAAAACAACCCGCCAATCACAGATTCTTTATTAACTTTGCTTTCTTAATCTCTGTTTCCAGACACATAGCAGGTCCATGGTTCCTCTACTCCTCCTAAACCATAGTACAAAAGTTATCTTGACTTTAAATACAAGTATTTATTATTGATTCTGGAAGTAAAAACCTAAACTCAAAGTGCACTGTCAGTGTGAAAGTCCATTCTTGATGCTGGATATAGGATTGTGTGTATAGTGAAACTACAATGGGGTTACTTAGGTCTAACTTGTATTGTTATTTTTAGTATTTACCTCATCACAAACAATCATGAGATGGCCTACAGAGAGGTGAAGATACTGCACAGCTGGTGTCAGGAAAATAACCTCTCTCTCAACGTCAGCAAGACTAAAGAGATGATCGTGGACTACAGGAGACAGAAGGGGGGTGGACACCTCCCCATCCATGTCGGTGATGCTGAGGTTGAAAGGGTCAGCAGCTTTAAGTTCCTCGTGTGCACATCACTGAGGACCTCTCCTGGACACTTCACACAAACACAGTGACCAAGAAAGCTCGTCAGCGGCTCTGTTTCCTGAGAAGACTGAGGAAGTTTGGCATGAACACCAGCATCCTCACTAACTTCTACAGAGGAACCATCAAGAGCTAGCTGACGGGCTGTATCACGGTCTGGTACGGGAACTGCTCACAGCTGCAAATCGCTTCAGAGAGCGGTGGAGGCGGCACAGCTCACCATTGGCAACAGTCTCCGGGCCATTCAGGACATTTTCCAACAGCGGTGCCTCCAGAAGGCACAAAGCATCATAAAGGACCACCAGACTGTTCTCCCTGTTACCTTCAGGCAGACGATACAGGAGCCTGGCTGTACCAACACCAGACACAGGGACAGTTTTTACCACCAAGCCATCAGGCTTCTCAACCACTGACACACTCACTCACTTGCTGTCTGCACTAAATAAATATATTGAAATATATCTTACTTCTCTTTTTTTTTTTTTCAATTAACTAAAGAATGAAGAAGTTCGATTTTGGGGAACAATTTATAAAGTCCTCCCCATCCTCGGGTCAAACAGGAAGGATCTTTCTTTCTCTTAACAGTATGTAAAACATTAATAGTTCCCTTTCGAAGTCACTGATGAACGCAGCGATAACATGTCTGAAGATGATCTTTTATACTCTATTGTCAATTTCACAAGAGGGAACGGTGAGTCTTAAATATGATACTCTATCTATGTATGTATATATCTATGTATCTATATATGTACGTATACAAAAAAAAAGATATATATATATATATATATATATATATATATATATATACATCTATATATATATATATATAGATGTATATATATATATAAATATAGATGTATATATATATATCTATAAATATAGATGTATATATATACAACTATATATCTATATATGTCTGTCTGTCTATAGCATTTACGTCCCTCTTACATTTCTAATAATGCTACCAGAGCTTTCTCAGAAATACTTTAAAGATTCATGTGTTTCTTTCATTTTTCAGATTTTAAGTGAAATATGAATCTTGAATCTTACATTATATCAGTAGTCAGCACATATTCACAGCTCATTTAAAAGATAACTTAGTTGTTTAGTGTTGCAGAGACCACTTCCCCACCGGCTGAAAGTACTTACTCTGAAGTCCAGATCTTGAAGACGCAGCCTTGCACAGAGCTTCCTGGTGGGTAATAGAAGTACGTGCTAAATAAGAAAGGAGAACAAGAAGGTGAACTGTGACCTGCAGTCAGTGGAGTCATGAAGCAAACAGCTGCAAATAGTCAGAATCTAAATGTGTATTCATCACTTACACGGAGCTTCTTGTGAGAGCTCGGTCCTGGAAACAAAAGACTGTAGTAGATGTAGTATTATTAGGAGAATAATTGGTATGTTGAAGGTTAAAAGGTAATTTAAAGGTCAAAGCTATGATTAAAAAAAATAAACATTCACTAACTTTAAGCTATAATCTGCGTTGAACTCTCATTGCTGTTGCTGCTATGACAACTGAATTTCCTCTGGGGATTAATATAGGTTTATCTTATCTCATCTAAAGAGGTGAAAATCAGGCCTGGTGACATTTCACACTTTTGTAATATGGAAAGAAAGAACTAGTTGGCAGGGTCGAGGTATTTACTGGTAAATATGGTAAAAAGAAAAAGTCAAGGTTGAGGGAAAAATAAGGAACTGAGCGTGAAGAAAATGAAGGACTTGAGTAAACATAAATGTTGAGTCATCTGCTTTTCTTCATGTTTCCTGTTCGTCTTTGTCTACGTGCCGTGTTCCCTCGTAGCTTCACTGGCACAGTCAAATCATTTAATCATTTATTACTTTATGTCGTTCTCATGTTTGTATTTCTGTGCAAAGACTTGGTATAAATAATGCAATTTAAATAAAGGGAAGTGGAAGTTACAGTCAGACATCAACAGCTCAAAGACACAAGTGAGGACAATCTTCTTTCAGACGAGTGGAAAGAAAACCTCCAAAATACACATTTAGGCGTTTTATTTGACTAACTTTGTGTTTCCATTAGATAATGCCTCATTTGCATATTTAAACATAACATTTGAGAAAACTTGTAACACAAGATAATCTTGTCTTAATGTAAGTAACAAACTGGGGAAGGTTAATGGTGATTCAAATCTTTACCCTGTTCACCTTTAGTGTCTCATACTAACTCAAACGAGCGTGAGCGTGTTCCCACAGCTCGACAGGCGTCATCATCACAGTAATGCAAGTTCAAATGGCTCTTTTCTCTTTAAGACTCAGTAGATCAAGTACATCTCCATCTCCAGATCAAGGGCTCCAGTTAATCATTCATGCATTCACATAAAGACGAACGTTTTAGATTGAGAGCTGCTTATTTTACTGGTATCTCTCATATCATCTCTCAACCGTGGCAGTTACAGAAAGCAGCTTTCTGGTTTATTAAATGTTTATGCCTATTTTACTTCAGTTCTTTTTTTTTTTTTTTAAATGTTTTCATTAGGATTTTAAGAAATGATTACAGGTTACAGGTCATACAAAACAAAATTAAACAAAAGATAGATCAAATCAATCAAAAAGCAGAGAGAGACATTTACACCAATTAATTTATAGGATATAATTAACACATCTCTCATTGTTATTAATTCTATTGTCACATCTAACGGGGATCATTAGTAGTGTTGTGTGCCTCACCCATTCTTTCACATCTTTCGTCAAAGATATGAACTTGATTTCTAATTCTCATGCATTCTATGAATTTCATGTACAAGATCCTTGCATTTTGGGTTAATCATCTTTTAAGTTCTTACCATTTGTTTAATTATTGCTACTCATTACTGGGAATAAGTGAGAATCTTTCTTATTGATCTCTTCTGGTATTTTCACATGTAATAGGATCAGTGTTTCTTTTATTTAGAGAAACACAGAATATAAGCCAATTAATGTTTGACGTGACAAAAATATATGACTCTACTCACTGCGTTCACTCCAGCATTTGAAGTTAAAGACGATTTTATTTACTTTGAATTTGGTGTCTTCCATGTTTATTCTCTCCCAGTTAGTTTTATGTATGTTTTTGCACATGTGTTCCCAATCAGCTGGTGATATAAAGCACAAAAGCTAATTTTACATTACTTTGTTTATCATGATGGTTATCTTGTTAACATTTAAACATTCGTAGTAAGGAGTTTAGTTTCGACTCCATAGTCATACATTTGATCAGTGAGCTTAGATCTTGAATATCTCTTATTTAAAACATCAGAAAGGTAACTTCTCCCTTGGAAGAATCTAAATAAGTAAGAATTGGTTAAACCATATTGTCACGAGAGCTGTTGAAAAGATTTGATTTCTTTATCTCCAAACATTTGTCCAAATGTACACAAACCTTCAGAAGCCCACGATCTAAACATGTGCTCAGAATGGTTTGTCTGGATCAGTTCCCATTTCCTTTAAGATTATTAAATCTTCATTTAGTTTCAGAATCAGAAATCCTTTGTTCGTCCCACGACGGGGGAATTTACATTGTTACAGCAAAAGAGGAAGTTTCTGCCAGACTTCCCTCCGAAGTGTAGAGACTACTCATCTATCGTCTAAACTTTAGATATTTGTAGAAATATGAAAAGATTATATGTTGAGTCTTTAAACTCTAAAGTCTCAACATTTTTTTAGAGTTGTAGAACAGTTAGTGGTTAGCAGCCACATTTCTGACTGACTGTATAGTAAGCTTGCTTGGTAAATCTCGACCGCCATTGTCTTTTTTTTAATTTAAAGATGATGTTCTTCCCTTTATTATATAGCCCAACTGGAGAGAGACAGGAAAGCGGGAGAGAGAGAGAAGGTGGCGTGCAGCAAAGGGACGTGGGACGGATTCAAAATCCCGGTAAAATATTCATCTGTATACTTTTAACTCTTTCGCAAAGGGAAATGTAATTGTAGACAACTTATTTAAGTCTCGTTTAACTTGAGTTATTACTTCCCCAAAGTGTTTATAGTCCAAGTTATCCAGAGTCTTTGTTACGTTTATCCCAAGAGATTTGATTCTTTCCACACTACAATAAAAAGCAGATTTTTGCTTGAGTTCATGTGAACACACGGAGCGTCTCGTCTGCTCTTCACAGGCTCCCAACAACAAACCGGACCCAACTGGACGCTGCACAGTGACATCAGGGAGAGCGGCCTTGTTGGTCCTCGGTGCTCTGCTGGCAGCTTCTGTCGTCGCTTTTGGCCTGATCTGTGAGTTTGAACATTTCTTTTTAAAGTAAATTAATTCAGGTTGAATTATAAACTCTGACGGTTGTTTGGAAGAACAGAAGTGGTGGCTTCCAGGTGACCTGAGCTCAGGGTGGTTGTGCATTGTGTGCAACAGAACAGCTGTGTTCAGTGAATCTCAACAGCACGTGTGGTACTTAATTGATGCTTTCTTTTTCCTTTTTTAATGTAAAAATCAATAAAAATTAGTAAATGTCTTCTTTGCAATATAATTTTTACCTAGAGATTTAGATCATTCATATTAATTCATTGTATTAATTATTCATTAGTTCATAATCCTCACGGTCAGTAAATCTTGGAATGATTCTCCTGTGATGAACACACTCATACTCTGTGTCTTAACAATCAGTTTATGAAATCATCCAAACCAAGGAACGTCTCCAAAGGATGACAGATGAGCGTGACGCTGTGGTAAAGAATCTCACAGGTAAACTTTGTCAGCTGCAAAATCACTTTAAAACGCATCACATTTTATATTAAACCACCTAATATTAATCTTTAAGATTCTACTCAACTGTGAAGCATGAACGAGTTTTGTTCTCAACTAAGAGACGGTCCTGATGAAAGTGAAATCTTTTTTATCTTTCATAACAGCTGTTATTCAGAGACGCTGTGAAGTCAAACCATACAAACCATGCGAAACGTGCCCTGAACCTCCTGAAGGAAACATTGGTAAGTACACGTTACATGTTCGCGTCCTCTGCTGACAGTGAAGGATTGACAGATTGTCTCAGCTGCTCTCCGATTCAAACTCTTTCACTGCTGCTGCTTCTAAATCACACAAATATAAACAGAGATTTGCTGCACCAGACTGAAGTCTTTGCTGTGATCTCTTTAAAGCTAACTCGTGTGAAAAATGTGAAGAAGGCTGGAACAGTCATGGAGGAAACTGCTATTATTTCTCCACCATCAAGTTAAACTGGAAAGAGAGCAGACGTCAATGCCAACATCAAGGAGGAGATTTGGTTAAGATAGACAGCAACAAGGAGCAGGTATGAACACAGGTTCATGTTTCATCACCTTGTGTTTCTACATTAGTTAACATCGTCTCTCAGCACAGAAAAAGTTCTGTTACATATTTGTTTTTCCTGTCCAGGAATTTCTGAAGCTTGAACTGAGCAAGAAAATTGTTGAGGATGAGGACAAGTTCTGGATCGGACTGACGGACTCAAAGGAAGAAAAGAAGTGGTTGTGGCCTGACAACTCGCCACTGAGGTTCGACCGTTTTAAAACAAATCTTTTTATCTATTTCCAATATTAAAGTAACCTAGTTTTATTGAGCCAGATCTTTCTATTCCAAATATCTCAGTTTGTCTTTTTGGAGTGCCAACGAGCCAGACAACTGGATGGGACACAATCCAGAAGGAGAGGACTGTGTGAGGATGGGGGAGAGAGCCAGCAGCGCAGACCTGAAGTCTTGGTTTGATAACTCCTGCAAAGTGCCTCACAAACGTATCTGTGAGAAACCAGAACAAAGCGGACATTTAAAGTGCGTCTGAAATGCAGTTCAGCTTAAGTTTCGCTCAGCCTGTGAAGCTCATGATAAAATAAATAAAATGCAGTTTCTTGAATGTGCTCAACAATTAAGGAAGGGATCACATGTAACAGATGGTGGTGGAGGAAGTACCGTTTAAGTTATTTTTTATGTAAAATAATTGCATCGGATTTGCAAAACAAACATTGTGAAGGTGTCACTTTGTACTCTGCGTAATTGTGACGGCGTTTCTCACTATTTTCAGAGTTTAAAAAAATCCAACGATCAATTAATGGAGAAAATATCAGCAGATTAATCCATAATGATAATGATCATTAGACGCATAACTACATGAAACATATGCTCCAGCTCAACTCCAAAATTCAGCTTTTACATTAATGCACTGAGAAACAATCTAAATACAGTGTATAATATATAATAGCATCAACAGTCACAGGGGACATACTTTATGTAGTTGTAGATGCAACTACTATTCAATGCAGAACTATTACTGGGAGTATTTTTACAGTTATATACAGTATATATATATATATATATATATATATATATATATATATATATATATATATATATATATATATATACACAGTTTGGCATTAGTACTTGAGCACGTATTCCTTTATTTTCTGTCAATAGACAAATAATTTCAGCTGTATTTATGTAAACAAAATATAATATTTTATAATCTCACGTCTTTTATGCAAAAATCTTAATTATTTTAATTAGTAACTAGAGCTGTCAGATACATGTAATATTTCCCTCTGATGTGGTGAAGTAGAAGTAGAAAGTGGCATGAGAAGTACCTCCAATTTGTACTTAAGTACATACAAGTACAGTACTTGAGTAAATGTACGTAACCAGCTTTTTACTGAACTTCTTAATTTGTGCTACAACAGCTCGGGTCACCTGTAAAAATCCAATAAACCTTTTTCATCCATTATTTGTTTGTGTTTTCGGTTTGTAACTTTAAAACATTTACAAAAAGAGTGCGTGTGTGTAAAACATGCAACACAATAGTAAATCTTTCTTTTTTTCCTTTTTGGAGATATGCATAACATTAAAGTAATATCAAACAAGGATTACTTTTCAATATCTTTATTTACTGAAAAACATCTTAAAAGCATCAACATTCAACCGACTCAACAGAGATAAAAAACGAAACAGAAACCGTAAACAGCAGCAGTTAACGTAAACTTTTTAAACTGTAAGACATCAGGGGCTGGCGTCACAAAAAAACACGCCTCACAATGTGAGTGTTGTTAACGATGTTGTGCAGCGAGTAATGAGAAGAGAAAGAGTCAGCAGAAGTTGTGAAGCCACAGCAGCTCAGCTCGGCTACACGTCTGCGAGGTTTTATGCTAATGAGGGTTTTTGTATTGTTACACAGTCCATCTTGGTGAAAGCAGCCTGTTGCTGACAGTCCCAGTCCAAACGTTTGAAATAAAGGCTGGTTGTGAAGTTCATTTAATCCGAGTTCACGCTGCAGAGAAGTTAAAGTTAGCACTAAACATGGATGCAAGCTTTCAGTATTTCAGACATCATTTCTATATTTCTGCTTGATGGTTTGTTTTTATACATTTTTAAATGCCACATGAAATCCATTTAAATTTAAGAAGGAAAAAAAAACTTTTTTGTGCTCCAACTGCCCTCCATCATTCTGAATCCTCCTCGTTCGATATAAGCGGCGTGTCACCTGACTTCTGCTGGTCCGTACCTCATTCATCTCACCCCTGCAGCTCTCGAACGGTGAGTATTCGTACGAGCATGGCCTCCATGGTGCTGTCGTCCAGGGGCGTGGAGGAGAACCACAGAGGGCTGTTGGGAACACAACAGCCCTCTGGGTGAAGGTAGAACGCTGTGCTGCGCTGCCTCACCGACTCTGAGCTGGAGGCAACGAGAGAAAACAGAAAATATAGATGGTCAATAAGTTTAGACTGACAGGTGGTAAAAATCTGTGTTGACCCCGCCCCTCGAAGAACCATGATCGAGAATCGTTTAAGAACCGGAATCATGAAGATCCAACGAAACCTGTGAGACTGATGAGCTACCGAAAGCCTCGTTTAGATAACAGGGACTAAAACTAAGATTAGATCCTGTTATACAGGAAATAGCTAGGTGCTATTTCCACTTAATGTTAGTTTCTTTGTTGTGTTTTATTCTTTGACATCTTTTTAAATAACGATTTTGAATTTTACAACTTCATAAGGAGAAGTGCTTTAAAAGAAACGAGACAGCAAGGCAGACGACACCGGACCAATATGTCACTGTACAGCTCTCATTCTAAAATAAGTTAAACACATACATATACAGTCTCATTGTACATATTTGTTATAGTATTTCATTAAGTATCTTTTTCATATTGTAATTTTTCTATATATTTTTCTATATATATTTATGTTCTTGAGTTTTGCAGCATTTCACTTTTATTTCCTTTAATACGTAAAAATGTTAACAGGCCTTCAAAATCCCAAACTGCTCATATCATATTGATATCATCACATCAGCAGGAGGGAGGAGAGGATCAGAAGTACACACAGAAATAGCATAACGAGTCAAAAACACAACTAAAGAAACAGAAAGAAATAAGCGCACCACTTGGAGAGGTAGAACTCGTAGAGTCTGACGGGACAGCGGAGGGGGTTCTCTGTGTTCTCCATCATCTCCACGATGTCGTCTTTACTCGGTTTCTTGCGTTTCTTAGCCGGGACGCCGTCTGCATCCGAGGAACACACACACACACACACACACACACACACACACACACACACAACTTCTGTAAGTGAAATATAACAACAGACGATAGATAAAATAGGTTCCAGACCTTTGCATCCGCCTACTCCACACATTCTGTCTGATATCAGGCTGTTAGCTCTTAATAAGCTGTGAAAAGGCCAAAAAAACAGCGCCTGCACAAAATGTCCAAATAAATAAATGGAAATAATCCAATTGGAATGTAAGAAGATGTTTTAAGTACTTTTATATGTTAAATCAATATTATTACAATATAATCCGGTACTTATGTGGTGCTATTGATTATGATCATGTGTTGTACACAGGATTCCTACAGCTTAAGGCAAGTTAGATTTAAGACTTAACGCTACTTAAATTTAATACCAAGTTTACAAATCACCAAAATTGAAGAAAATAAAGTTTGAAACACTTCCTGTACAAAATACACCGTGCCTCGTATTCAGTTCATCTGCGCCGAGTACCCGGCCGCAAACTAAACATGTGTGAGTGTTGTTGTCTCTGCTCTCCTGCGTGCCGTAAAACCATTGACCATTATTGAAAACTTACTTCCGATGTCTTTGTTTGTGATGTTTAAGACTTTTAAAAGATTGATTTAAGTCATTTTAATACCAATTATCTTTTAATAAGGTCTCTCCTGTAAAAGAGATCGTAGATCTTAATGGGACTAACCTGGTTTAATAGAATCTAAGTAAAAAATAAATAACTTCAGCCATGCTGGTACCTGGCTCTGCCTCGTTTATGGATATTGGGGGGTAGAAGCGCAGGAAGGTGGTCTTGGTGTTGTTCTGGTTGGTTTTGGTGCAGCGCATGACTGTGAGCGAAGGACAGCTGGCGGTGCTGCTCCACCGTGGTGAAGCCAAAGTACTTGCAGCAGAAGAAGAGCAGAGTGTTGAGGAGGACGATGGGGGAGTACGCCCCCAACTGTTTACAGTCCCACAGAAACTCCTCCTTCACACGGGAGTGGATATAACCTGCAGAGAGAGAGAGGGGGACCCGTTAGAAATCTGCTCAGTCCGAGTTGATCAGAGGCAGAAAAAAGAAACCGACTCACCGCTGGCTGCGACTGAGGGTTTGAAACTTTTCAGGATCTTGGTGAACTTTGTGGCAAACTTGTTGTAGATCAGATCACTGAATATGTTCTCCATACGACCGTTCACAAACAGGAACTGAAGAGAAACGACAAAATACCAGTCAGACAAAACAACAAGAACTGTGCGACCGCGTACAATGTTGAGCCACATGAGTCCTCTGCAAAGGAAGAAGAGGATGAATGTGTGAATGTTTCCAGATGAGTGCGACTTTAATCAGTCCCGTAAACAGCAAGTGACAATACAGTGAATTGGATACAATTATTATTTAGTGTTCATAGAATCAGCACAATAATGACATTGCATATGCCCAAACGTAAAATGTCATGAAGAAGAATTCTGTCTGTAAGAAAAGTTACTTCTGAGAAACATGCTGATTGCAATATACATTATGAATGATTTAGCCTCTTACTTTTACTAAATATCCTGCATAATGTTGTAAATAAAAATCAATATAAAAAGATAAACATATAATGTAGATGCTTCACAAAGTAACCAGTTTTTTTTAATTCACAGACAAATACAAATAAAATGAGAGAACTACAGTATAAGTACGTGTGAGGGTAGAAACCTCTGATGGCTTACGTTAAAAACACCCAAAAGACATTAAAAAAAAAGGTAAAACATAAGCATACAAAATCACCAGTACACTTCAAATAATAAAAACTTAGTCCGTTTATAAAATAGTTTATAAAATCTTACAAATACCAACTTTATTTTCCAGTACAGACCGCATACATGTTCTATTTCAGAGTTCAACAAAATGTCATCGAAAAGGACAAAAATACCTGTCCGAACAACACAGCAGGTCATTGATAGTGTACATTAAAGTGTGTGTGTGTGTGTGTGTGTTGCTCCTCTTGCCTGTTGAATGCTGAGACACAGGTAGAACAGGCCGTCGGGGGGGTACGGCGCTCCATCAGGTCGCTTCACCTCAGTGATGAAACAACAGAGGCCTCCGCTCAGCTCGGTCGCGGAGCAGCGAAGAACATCTTTGTTTAACGTCACAGAACAAGCTAACAGAAGAAAACAGGCGTTAGAAGTCGTGTCAACCATGTTGTACTTGTGCCATCTCTTTCTTCATATGTTGTTTATTCAGTTCAGGTTTACGTCTGCGTCTTATCTGTTGATTTCTTTAAAAGGGGGCAGCACCTTTAAAGATCCGACAGCTGCAGTTATGTGGCATGAACTGTAACCATTCGGCTACCAGAGCTCTCCGTCTGTTAAATATTTTAGGATTACTGATTGGTCAATAAGTAGCGGACAAAAGCTCATTGCAATTTCCAAGAGCAAAATAATCTCATCAAATGATTTGTTTTGATCCAATCACCAATCTAAAAAGACATCCACACTGATATAAAACAAAGAAAACACATCTCCACATGAGAAGCTGGAAGCAGAAAATACCTGAATACCTGAATACGAGCAATGCCAAAGCTAAAATATCAGAAAAAGTGGCAGAAAATATCCAATCTAAAACAAAAAGCAAACATCTGGTAGTTGATAAGTTTTGATTTAACTTAAACTAAGTTTGCCTCAAGAAAAAAAAACAAAAAACTAAGATGACTGAAAATCTAATTGACATACAAGAAGCGAGGTCCAGGTTGGTTTGTGATTCCCTCCACTGGATCCATCTCTTCCAGGCGTCAATTCCACGTTGAGTTTTCAGTTTGTGCTTCCTCAACACGACCGTTTCTCTTTGAGAAGCCTCCACTTTAGCTGCTTTGGACGACTGTCGCAGTTTACGACCCTTTGATTTAGATAGAGACAAGATTACGCAACAGAAAGATGAGACCGCAGCTTCTACACTTCCAGGTGGTTTATTACCTTGTTCTTGTTGTGGACTTTCCCTACAGGTTGTTGTGATAGCGGAGGGGCCGTTGCAGGGCTCAGTGAGCTCTGGGGATCCCCTCTCATCTCCAGGGGAGGAGAAGGAGAAGCAGGTGGGAGCTCAAGTTGAGGCTCATCGGCCATGCCCACCTCTAAAACCAGAGGGGGGTGTTCGTGGGTGTGTGGTCGACTGAGGACTGAGGAGTCCTCCTGCTTGTTGAAAGTGGCCTGATGATCTGAATCCAAGATAACGCTACAGTTTCTGGTGTGTTCTGAAAATAATGAAGATAATAAGAATAAGGATAAACTAGTTTTTGTTTCCTCTAAAGATCAAACCAGAGGTTCAATCAATAAATCTGAAATCTATTCTGTAATATATCCAAGAAATAATATCCAATGTGCAACATGATCCCTTCCAAATATATCAGATTTAGGCAATCCTGTCCCTTGAGGTAAGGTTTGCACCCTCTTGAAATCTGTCACAAAATGACTGATTGTTTGAGATGAATACAATTAAAACCTGCTTTCAATGACAGGTTGTGCTTTATGTACGTTACATATTCTTTATTTTAGCCTTTTTCTGTATTCTTTGGTTGAATAAACAAGACACTGCCCTTAACTCTAAATCTGCCCTAGCAATTTAATGACAAACATAAAGAGTAAACAAAGAGCTGGAGCAATACGCTCTCTGGATTCTGCTGTTTCTTAGTTCAAAGAATCCTTCCTCAAGGCCAGGTGTCACAGTATCATCACAACCCTTCATGTCCATCAAATGTCTTACCCATCTCAGACTTGAAGTGGAGCTCTCCCTCCAGCAGGTCGGGCTGGATCCTCTCCTTCATGGATATCACGGTTGGGTTGGGAAGAAACACGGGCACGGGCAGCTGCGGCAGGGACAGTGTGAGAAAGACCGAGTGTAAAATGTAAAAGTGGCACCTGGAGGCTTTGCTGCCTAACCAGGGGAACCAAAGGGAGAGCGAAGAGACAGTGGTGGCTGGATGTGTCTTTAATGGCTGCATCACAAAGACGCCTGAAAAGCCCAAATTGTATCTCTTTAAAAAAGAGATTCTTGTCACTTTTCTACTAACCCTTTTAAAACGTCATAACTTAAAATCTCAAGCTAGTCGAGGGGAGATGTTTCAGTTCTTTTACATTTTTTGTGGCCGTCTTTAAATGTAACTTGATGTCGATGTGTAACAGAGAAAAGATTAAACCAGTGTGAATCAAATTAGACCCAAACAGTAATCTGACAAAGTCTAATGAAGCATTTAAAAGGAAGTCAAGTTTTAAAGCATGGAAAACACCAGCACAACCTCGTAATGAGTCTCTCTTCATCCCTGCTGACTGCACGGAAACATCAGTGATGTCAGGTTGTTAGCGTTGATTCTGAATAATGCAAATAGGTTTAAGCCTGTTTGTTGACGCACTGAGCAAGTAAGGACAAAGAAACTGAAACAGTCGGATGTTCACGTCACACCAATGAAGGAAGATGGGTAACACCATGATATTTCTATGTGATCAAAGTTACGCGAGAGCTGTCAGAGGTGTTTTACATACCGGTATGGGCAGGCACACAGGCTGCGGTGTGTACTGGCTGTACATGTTCATAGGCAGAGGAACGTATATCGGCACTGGGACGGGCAGGACTATGACTTTGGGTACAAAGTTGTCTTCACACAAGCGAAAAAGGAAACAAAAGAAACTTAATTCAGGGAAAAGGGTGCACGTGTACATCTTTCTATTTGAATATTTTACCATGAGCAATTATGTGTGTGTTTGTCTAATGTGCACATTTGCTGATATACTATATATACACACAGGGTGCACCATGAGAATTTCACTGTGTCACAAAGAAGTTAATATGGCTGAGCATTTGAGAAATCCTGGAAGGGATTTTTACCCGTCTGCGCCTCTGTGTCGACAGTCTGTGTCGTACAGGAGACTCCTTTGTTGTGGACCAGCGGTGTGCAGAGCATGGACTTGTTCTTCAGCTCCTTGGGGACTGTTTGACTACTGGCCTGAAGAACAGACACATAATAACAACAACGGCAATTCAAACATCAAAAAGTTATACATTAGTTCATTCAAATATGTGTTTAGAGAACGGCAGTTAGTTTCAAACACATATGAGGGAGGTTTCGGGAGTAAACTTACATGTCCAACAACCTTTGTTTGAATATCAGGGACAGACACTGTGGAGAAAAGACGGAGATTGAGTCCGAAAAACAAGGATGTCAGCAGCAACTGAACTAAAGTATACAGCCCTAAGCACAATGTAGTTATTTCACAGCATGTGCATACATAATGTGTGTGTGTGTGTGTGTGTGTGTGTGTGTGTGTGTGTGTGTGTGTGTACCATGCTGTGTAGAGCTTTCAGAGACACTGGGCTGCCTAGCCAGAGTGCTAGCTAGCGAGATAAGGTTAGCGATGATGGGGGAGGACTCCACTGTGTCTGAAGAGACTGCATCCAGGAAACAAAGAGGAGTCAACAGGGGCTGTTGGGGATTGATGTTACACCATCTTATACAGTAAATAAAAACTAAATTAGAGGTCTTTAGGAAGATCTGATCTCTTCAAAACCCAACAACCGTGACTTAAAGCTCGTCTTTGGTCTACTGTGCACTACCTGCTCAGCCAACAGCAGACAGAGTTCGAAACTAGCTGGTGAACATAGAAACACAGCTAAAGAGACAGATACTGTATCTACCTCAGGAGTTGGTGGAGACACTAAACAAAGCTAAAAGAAGAGTGAATGTTGGTGAATGATAATTGGATGCTTAAAAAGGCTGTTTGCTAAAAACTTCACCATATGCGTTGCTACCACAGAAGAAAAGCTAATAAAATCCAGACTTTTAAGAGTTGGATATGGTAACAAGACACCTAGTGTTCTATGTTGGTCTATAACAAGAGGCAGAGATTAAGAGTATCCAGCACTATTTCTGGGCTCCGGCAACAAGGCTCAAATCCAGTAAAAGGTGTGATTCTTTCTTTTTCGGACCCACAAGGACCACAACACCAGACATAAACAACAATACATACCCATGCTGACTATCTTGACCTTTTTATTGCAGAAATGTAGCAGACATCTCAGGTCACAGAAGTGTTTGACTTCTCCCAGCATGGGGAGACTCTGCCTCAGTTTACCCATGAGACCACAGGTGTCACACTTGGCAACCTGCGAGAAAGATGTAAATGTGTCGTCAGTACAGAGCACCTCATCGCTACTTTGGAATAATCATTTTAACAGCTTCAGCTTTTAGGCTTGCTTAATGCAGATCGGCTGCAACTAATAATTATTTTAAATGTTAGTTCATCTGCTCATCACAAGTTTCAGTGTGATAAAATATATCATACAAGTGTCATTTTAAAGCATGATTTACACAATCTCATTTTAACTCTACATTACCTACCCTGTGCTAAAACATGAAAAGTGCAAAAACGTATATACAGAAAGGACAAACATTTTAAACTCGAATACTAAATTGTCTACAATGAGCAGGTCATTTGTGCACCGAGTGAACTTCCACCTCAACTTACACAACAGTGGAGCATATTGTAGCTTGAGCTGCAGTCTTCAGAGCAGAACTCCTTGTCAGTGCCTTCATACTTTGCTGTCACCACCGTCTTAGAGATGGAGAAGCAGTAAGCACACAAGCGACAGTGTTCGCCCCACTTCTTTCCCAGATCGTGTTGAAAAACCATCTTGCAGCCTGGCAGGAGAGAAAGGAGGCTCAGAGATTCACAGGTTTTTTATCCTGAATTTCAGTACTGTTGTTGTTCTATATCCGAATATTACAGGTGAACAGCACAAACTAGGCTACACAGTCCTGCATTAGAAACTTGCACGTGTCTTTCTCACCGTCGCTGCAGAAGTAGCAGTCTTTGCCGTCGACCTTGTTGACGTGTCTGATGATCCTTTCTACCTTACAGTATTCACACTTGCCCATGATGTTGTTGACAATCTTAAACTCTTGAGAACAAGCCATGCTACACACAAAATTAATTTTGCCCTGCACACACACAAAGACACAGAAGTTATTACAGTGAGAGGTTTACAGCTGGTAGTTCAACATTGTCATAATATCATAATCAATAGACACAACATGACCTATAATAGAGTGGTGCAGGGATGACGTATTTTTGTAAGCAGACCCGCAATTTATCATTGCACTGGTTCTCTCGACAAGAAGCCAATGGGCTTTTCCCTTTTGGATTATTGCAGGAAATAAACTCTGTGGCAAACAAATGTTTATGATACTTACACGTTTTGTTCAGCATCTATTCAAAAAACCCATCGACTCCGAGACGAGGGAGCCTGAAGTGCTAAGATGCTAACTCTTTTCTGGATTCAGGACTCGCTCCTGCACCACTCTATAAGATCCTCGGGTTCAACTAGCTTTTTGTTTGAGCTGCTTATTCCATCTTGAAAAAACAGACCCCACACACCTTTTTCTGGATGACTTTTGGTGTAGTTTTAATGATGCGCCGACAATGGGCGCATGGCAGTTTCTCTGGTGGTTTGAGGAAGTCACATGGGTCAGCGGCTCCTGTTGAGGTGGTGGCAGCATTCATGTCTTTCTGGGACATCTGTGGCACAAAAATATACAAAGGTCAATAATTTTTCTTATACAGTATTTATTTATTTGTAAAATGGTAAACTCCAGTTGAATGCAAGGAGCTCTTGAAGTCAAACTGTCAACTATTGAAAAAGGGAAGCCAACTACTAATACTACATCGTTGGCTCGGTGTAAGTCTGCCTGAATGAAGTAAGCCCAAAGGCTTCCCTTTTTTAATGCATCATGTCATGGTCATTTCCTGCAACAGAGGAGCGATGCCGTGTTTGGCAATTGTTACTAAAACAGAAGTTTTTATTTATTGGGATCTGCAGATTCGTACATGATCAGAGCATTGGTGAGTTTCTACAGTGTCAGGACTCTGTATGTGGGATAGACTCAGAATTAACTACTGTGCATGTTACTCTACTTGACACACTGGGACCTTTCACATTAACATGGGACAGCCCAAAAGGGCATTCCTTTAGCAGAGAATAGTACAGAACATCTCCACCCAAACTATCAGAAGTGTTCTGGTGTATCCAGCCTTTCACATTCTTAATCCCTCAGAGTTGTCACTCCAGGAGGAAAAGGCACAGACTTTAAAACTAACACACTGGTTAGAATTGAGAGTTATGAACATTGTAAAAGCTGTAGGTTGTATTACCTTAAAACACATGGCACAGGTTAGAGTGCAAAAGTTTCTGATGGAGGCATCTGCCATGGCGAGGTGACAGGCTGGTAATGTAGTCTTCCCACAGTGGTCACAATTCAATGGAGTACCTGTGGAGAAGAAAAGGTTTCATGATACAAACTTGGCCAAGCAGAAGAAGCTAACGCTAATAATACAAGTACTAATATCACATCATGTATAACGTCAGCAAGGCTCTGAGGTTCCATGGGAGGAGACTACACACTCGGGACGAAAGCCAAAAAATCGAAACAAAAACACGGATTACATCATAGTGATATATCACGTTCAAACCTTTCACTCCGAGACCGACACAGATGTTCACGTTCAGTGCATTAGGCCAAGAAAGTACGTTTTGCACAGTGATCGATTCATTGTTGTTTTACTGTAATAAACGCAAAGTGTACAATAACAAGGGAGGCACCAACTAAGCATGTTATTGTAACAAGTTTAAATGCTGAGCTTCAATGCACTGGTTTTCATCATTCATGACAGGATGGAGTCTGTGTGTTTTTAATATATGATACATAACCTTTAATACAAGGCTTAATGGACAAGTTATCAAACCTCCGAGGCTTGGTGTTATCTCGAGGAAAGACGGTGAGCTCATAGGTGACAGTATGAACACAATTATGACACTGACGTTCGAGGAAATCTATTGATTGCATTAGCAAAAAATCATTATTAATTGGTTGGCTTGTTGTTATCTGCATCCGAAATTTGCAGAAATCGAACCAGCTGCGAAAAAAACAAAAACAAAACAACCCTGCACTTATATATATAAATATATATTAAAATATGAAAGTTGTGGATTCGGTGTGGATCGGCTCTTAGAGAAAAGACCTTAATCCTGTTTACCCACATTTACATTTGGACAACTCCACTGCATTAAACTTTTAGCTCCCTTGACATCTGAAGTTGTTTAAGGGGACTTAATGGCACATTACCAAAAATGCCACAATAACCTGTTCATTGAGAGTTAGAATGGTATTGAAGACAGAGAGACAAAGAGACATGAAAGTCCAGTACCTGCTGCACTGACAGCCTGGATCTTGGATGCCATCACACAACTGCTGGTGCAGAAGAGCTCCACCAGGTCCTCGCTGTTTTTGTTTTCTAACATATCGGACATTAAATGGGAGGAGCGGCACATGGTGCACAGCTGCGGCATTTTGATTTTCTGCAAAGTAGAAAAATACAGAACAGAAACCATATTCAGTCAATTCACCGACTCAGTGTAAGTCAGAGCATTTTAAATGTAGGGAACCTGGGTACCCTCATTAGGAGCAAAGATTTTGCCCGTTTTTTAGACCTTTAAAAAAAGGACCAGTGTGTAGGATTTAAGGAAATGTATCGGCAGAAACTGGATATAATATTCATAACTTTAATTTTATAGTCACGGAGTCCGCCATGTTTCTACAGTAGCCCGGAACAGACAAACCAAACTCTGGCTCTAGAGAGGGCCTTTCGCGTTTCTACGTCACTTAAGGCAACGTAGGATCTCTACACGCTTGGCAGGGAGGGAGAGCAGAGGGGTATTCAGTTGGTTGCAATCTGCAACCTCACCGCTAGATGCCACTAAATCCTACACACACATTTTATTTACCGGTAATCCCATTCTACATCACAGCCTTAGCCGGTTTCATTCCCATACAAATACACACGGCCCTAAACTAGACACTGCTACCAGGTGGTTCTGCAGCTTTATAAAAGAAAAGGTCCAAAATGTACAGATCTTTTCAGAAATTGTTACAAAAGTTTTTAGATTTTGTTACCCGTTTGAATTGGGCGAGACACTCTGCATTGCAGAGTTTTATGCTGTCGTCGTCCATCTTGAGCATGAGCGATGTGTCGCAGCGGGTGTGACAGTTCTCACAGATGGACAAGTTGATCATGTTGCAGAAGCGGAGAAAACAGGGATTGCTGCAGACCTTGTGGACAACATCCTGGTGAATGATCTCATGTTTGCTCTGCAGGGGGATAAACAAACAAAAGTGTGGCAACCACAATTCATACTTATTTCAATGTATATAAACCTGGAGAACAAAGAGCAGTTAAAATGTTTATATGTGAGATGAAGATTTTTAGTTTGGTTAAAAAGGATGATCTATGTTCCCTATTATCAGAACGTGGCCATTACCACAACAATGCAGTTATTCTAAAGGACACACAGTTTATAATTAGTTAGTAAGATAATTCTTATGGTAGGTAGTGTTTTTCAATATTATACACCGGCACAATCTTTTTTGAAAAAGGAAAACTTGGATATTCTCAGTTTAAAGTGGCATATCAAAAGATATTTCACGATAGTTTACGAAACATTGAATATTCTCTTAAAAAATATAATGTGAGATTTTTTGTCAAGGAACCACATCGCTTCTCTTTGCAACATCGTATTATTACAATAAAGAATCATATTTGATCAACAACTTGATCTTTTAGAAAGTGGTCCCTCGTCTCTTACGATGCAGTATCTGCTGCACATGCTGCATTGTGACTGAGACCCGACCGGCACCAGGGGAACTTTGGTCAACGTGATTTTTTTGTAGTTGAAGGAGGACAGGCAGGCCTGGCTGCAGAAATCCTTCATTGTTCCCTCATCATCCACCGGAGCCTGGAGGACGTCCTGAGGCTGCGTTATCCCCCTGAGAGTACGAGGAAGGAAGAGATCAGTTCAAAGTCTGCAATATTTGACACAAGAAATGTGTAAATACAGCTGAGATGAGTTTAGCGGAAGGATATTTCAAATTAATTCCTAGACATTTGTCAGAGGAACAGCAGAAATGTTGAGATAAAGTCAAACTACTGTATGACTCACTGAAGACAGAAGTGGCAGGTATTCTTGACTGGTTTCATTTGGTAACATTTCAAAAGGCAGGGAGTGGAGCAGAAGATGTCAGCGTAGCCTTTCCTCTGGTAAACAGTCTCTCTGTCCATCAGGACATGTTTGCAGTTGGAGCAAGACGCAGTCAAATCCATGTGGGCGAGAGCGAGCGCTGTAGATGTGGTCGAAGACGAGTCTCCCGTCAAGGAGAAAACTGAATCGATCTTCAAGTCCCCCTGTCAGAGACGGAACAGAAAGACAATGATGGACTAGCTGTCAGTAACCTGCTGGACATTTAGATTTATTTCTAAAAGTCCACTATTGCTTTGGCTGTTTTCCTCACCATTATTAGTGACATCTTCTGCAATATTATTCATGTCACCAATAGAAAAATCAATCATTGTTTCAGGATGAACAGGATCCATGTTCAGGATATTATCCTTGAACTATCATTTCAAACATTAATGATGAGAAAGACCCGTTTCACACGCAGCGCAACGTAACTGATCTGTCCCTCTGAAGTGTGGTGGACTGTAACTTACGCTGCACTGCATCTCCGAGGGAAAGATTTGACTTTTTTCATCCTCTACATTACTTTGCAGATTTCTCATAATTTTCATAGAAAACAGTGTCAACGTCTAAAACATGATGTATTGTTCTATAAAAAAACGACTCCTTATCAAGTGATTATAGTTTCAGTTTTATTTTTCATAAACAATTGAAGGATGACCACTGCTTCACCGGCTTAATCTATGCTAAGGTGGTAGAAGAAGAGGAGATATCTGCGAAAGCATCAAATAAAGTGAAACAAGGCATAGATCTAACAGGCCTTGATCTCAGTTTACATAATGCAACAGTGGACAGGCAGGAAAAAAAAACAACTCACATAAAAATCTAATCTGCCGGTGTAATAGTAAGAATATTTCAACCTGTTTCAATGTCAATAAATTAGTTTTTTTCTAAAATCAGCGTTATGTGCTGCAAAATAAGTTTTTCAGCACAGAATTACAGACCGGCTTCTAAAGTATGAGGTTTTGCAGAATAAACTTCACTTCATCAGCTCCACCTCAAACAATGCTGCTGACATATTAATGCATCACTTATAATAACCCTATAATATAGATCACAGTCTGAAAGGGGCCATTTGGCATTATTTTTACTTTTTAACTTTTGCTGGACTTAATGACCAATAATCTGCCTTATGGTGATGTATACATAAAATATGCTTGCTTGTACAAAAGAAAAAGAAGAAGTATTTAATGTCTCATGAAGCGTTTGACGTGTCCTACCTTAGCCACATCATCTCCTGCCTTAGGCTCATCCTTGATGTGTTCTGTAGAAATGGAGGATGGGAAATTCCGGATGTACTCCTCATCAACGGGCTCTTTTTTTATCTTGATGAAGAGTGACGAGAGAGACGGATTAGCTGTGTAACATTTACAACAGGAAGTCTGTGTGGAGAGTTGTGATGATGTTGTTGATTGCTGGTGCGAGTGCTGTCCGCGGACCACTAGCGGTCGCTCACGGACCACTCTTTGAGAAAGAGTGGCGTAGATAAATCACCCTAAATACTACACACTGGCCCTTTTATTGATACATTTAATTAAATGAGAGCGTATCTGTTCCGTGAGACGTGCGAGTGACAGGCGTCAAAAACGCTTCTAAAAGTGCTTTCAGTGGGGAATGGCCGTAAGAGGTTTATTTCTAATAAAAAACATTATTTTGCACTATCCTACTACTAACTAGGTTATGAAGCTGCCATCCAATTGTGAGACAATAAAACCTCAAGGTCTGCGTAGGTCCACAATCCCGAACCCTGCGTCCACGGCTTCCTGCTCTCTGTACTACACCCAACCCCACATCCAAAACCCAAAGCAGAGTCCAAGGGGACCGTAGAGAGGGACCATAGAGAGGGACCGTAGAGAGGGACCGTAGAGAGGGACCGTGGAGAGGGACCGTGGAGAGGGACCGTAGAGAGGGACCGTAGAGAGGGACCGTGGAGAGGGACCGTAGAGAGGGACCGTGGAGAGGGACCGTAGAGAGGGACCGTGGAGAGGGACCGTAGAGAGGGACCGTAGAGAGGGACCGTAGAGAGGGACCGTGGAGAGGGACCGTAGAGAGGGACCGTGGAGAGGGACCGTGGAGAGGGACCGTGGAGAGGGACCGTGGAGAGGGACCGTAGAGAGGGACCGTGGAGAGGGACCGTGGAGAGGGACCGTGGAGAGGGACCGTGGAGAGGGACCGTGGAGAGGGACCGTAGAGAGGGACCGTAGAGAGGGACCTCGAGGCCAGAGGAAGTGGGTTACACACATAATACTCACAAAGTCCAAATTTGATAGCGATGGCTTCACTTCTTTAATGTCATTCTCTTCAGTTGACGGGCTGTTCCTTCCTATGAACGTTAAAAATGGGTCAAAAGTTAATGGATTTAAACACGTGATTGACTAGAGAGATATTTTTCATTGCTGGAGACACTAGAAACACATTAGATGGGATTAGAAGTGTGTATATCACAATGAGCTCTAACTCAGGGAACATAAGGAAACATTTTTGCCATTAGTGTTATTATTTAGCAAAGTAATCTACCAAATGCAACCTATTCTTTGTCTTATGTTTGTAAACTGCAGTCAAAGCGATATACCAGTACTGAAGATAACAATGATATTTAAACCTCCCTACACTCAAATTTTGAGTACATTTCGTTTGCCAAAAAAGGTAAAGATTTAACTGACAGCCTTTTTATTAATTTTTTGTTATCGTGAATACTTTTGGACACGATAATCGTGTTGGGAAAATCTGATATTGTGACAGCCCTTGTTCAAAAGTACGAAAGCGATGCAAATAAAAACGGTGGAGGGAGAGAAAGTGGGAAGAGATACAGTTTTATAAGAAGTAAGAAAACCAGTGCAGTACCTGACACGATGGAAGACTGAGCCTTGTGTACCATCATACATCTGTTGCTACAGAAGAAGTCCAAACTGCCCTCATTGTTTATATTTTCAACCATGTCTGACAACTGATGGGGCGTCTGGCACATGGGGCACAGCTGAGGTGTCTCAATTTTCTGTAAAGACATTTAAGAAACCAGGCAGATATAAAATGTGAGGCACCGTGCAGGATCAGATGTAAAGGGTTTACGTTTGCCTTCATGTCTCAGTACGTTGCGTTTACATATCCAAACTTTCTTTATACATTTAAAACCAAGCACATATTTTATGACTGCATTTAGTTTGTTTTTTTAATACATTTTAATCACCTGGTGACCTGATGTGTAAATAAACAAACTGCTGTAAACTAAATAGGGCTACCACTATAGAGAACCAAAACCAAAAAAAAGATGATCGAAAAAGAAAAATATATATAAATAATTCAAACGATGAAGTACAATAGCTTTATATTTAACCCTGAACCAATACTACAATTTCATTTATTTTATACTTATCTTTCACAGTCTCATTTTATTTTTCAGCTCATTTTTCTGAGCTCATATTTAAAAAATATATTTTAATTTCCCAATCATTCAACACAATTCAAACTAAATGCAAAATGTAAGGAAATAAGTTTGATAATTGAGCAATCGCCTCAAGCTGCCTGTACACAAATACACTGCTTGGTGTATTTATAGCTTAGTAATATGCATGTGTGGAAGTTGTAGATATGCCAACATCAGTTCCTAAATATTTATAGTGTCCTGGTCAAATGAAGTGATCGCGATTTTGACATTTGATTTTCGCACCTCTTTGAACTTGACCAGGCATTCTTCACTGCAGATGGTTTTACTGCCGTCCTCTGCCTTCACCATGAACCGTTTGTTGAGGCTGACGGAGCCGCAGACGTCACAAGTGGACACCGGCAAGTTGTTGATTCTGTGGTAGTTGAGGAAGCAGGCGTCGCCACAAAATCTATAGTTCCCGCCATCCAGGGTCATCTTGAATTTGCACTGAGGACGACAAAGGAGCATGAGGGTTGATTGTTTTTTTTTGTGATTCAGATTATTTAAAAGGATAAGGCTGGTGATATTCTATATATTTAAGATATCCCATGAAAAGAATCGAATGAATTGCTCCTACTAACAAGTCTAGCCCAGAAGACAAGAAGGCATTGTTGGCGTTTGTCTTCTCGTGGGACGTGTTGACAGTAAGAAATATATAGAGCAGCCTTTTCAGCACAACTTGTCCTATAAATATCATATCACATTAACGTTGGTGTGCACAATCCCCAGTGTAATATAATAAAAGCGTTGCCGTAACTAAAAGTCAAACAAAAACTAACTTTTCCTTACATTGCTAAATTTGGCGCACATCCTGCACTCAAACCTCGGTCCTGTCAGAGGTGCAGCTTTGGATGCCGCCGCGATCCTCTTGGAGTTGACAGAAGTGAGGCAGGTGTCGCTGCACAATTCCTTCATAGTTCCCAAATCATCCACCGGAGCCAAGATCATGTTGTGAGGCCGCATTATCACCCTGAGGGAGAGAGATCAGGAAGGGCTTCAGTCAGGAAGGTTTTACATTGGCGGCTTTGTTGTGACACAGAATAGATCTTTGTCCTCAGCAACTCAAGTCTCCTGAATTTAAGTTGTTTGCTCTGCTTTACCTGTACAACACTAAATGTCTACTAAATCTGTCAGGTGTTGTCAACACAACCAGCCAGGTGATCACAATATTTGTTTCAACAAAACCTAAAGCAAATTCTCACAACCGAGAAGCTGGAACAAGGAAATGTTCTTCCTTGATAAAAGACCTAAACGATTAATCAACTGTCAAAATAGTTGCAGATTATATTTCCTGTTTATCTTCTTAAAACATGTGAATATAATTGTTTTAATTGTGGATGGATTCTTTCTTTAATACTAATGCAAACATACAGACATGGAAAAGCACAAAATAAATATCCTGGACTTACTGGAAGCAATTGTAGCACTTTTTGGTGACTAGTTTGATGTGTGGATGCCTTTCAAAGAGGCAGTCGGCTGAGCAAAAAACCTCCTTTGAACCCTTTGGCTGGTAAAGCGTCTCTCCTTTCTGCAGTGTCTTTTCACAATTGCAACAGGCAGTGCATGACATTGCAATGATGAGTGCCGTTGTGGCTTCCGACTCAGCTGCAGATGCATCGTTTTCGCTCACAGTGGAGTTTGTGCTGGTGTGTACCTGTGGGACGGTGCACGGTGATGTAGTGATTAGAATGTAATGCTACTAAACTAGGCTTGAATCAGACAAACTGTTGTCCAGTGAATACGCAGAAGAAAGCTTCATTTAAAAACACGATGACAAAGACAACAAGTAACAATACTGTCTATTTACGTCGCTCTTATGTATGAACTTACACCTTCATATTTTTACCGTCACTTCATAAAATTCATTTATTGTATGAAATATACTCACATCGTTCAGTATTTGTTCCGATAGCTTGTCACTATTAGTCTTCTTCAACCCACCTGAGCTTTTCTTTCCTGAAGAGAGAAATCAGAAACATGTGATTAGATTTACTGCACATAGGGCGCCCCCGTAGCGTGGGCGACCCATGTACAAAGGCTGAGTCCACTGAACCACAGAGGTCCGTGGTTCGAGTCCGACCCGTGGCCATTTGCTGTATGTCGTCCCCCTTCTCTCTACCCCTATCACAATCAATATCATTAAAAGCCCAAAAATATAACTTAAAAATGCAGCACTTTCTTTAGCCTGAATACCCACGGAAGAGGAGAGAGGGGGGTGAAAGAGAATAATGGGGATTTAAGAAAGAAAGAACATTTGACAAACTTATTCTCTAGTACCTTGACGCTTGAGTACAATTGCGGCCCGTAGATTGTATGACTTCACACAGGTGCGGGTACAGAAGAGCTCCACCACGTTCTCGTTGCTTTTGTAATCAAACATGTCGGACGTCAGTCGAGAAGCGTGGCACATGGTGCATTGGTGGGGCTTCTGAATTTTCTGCAGAATAAACATTTTTTATTAAGTAGAATATCAGGAATGTGGCAGAATGAGCAAAACTTTCATTCAGTGAGAAAGTGTTGTATTGTCCAATCAAAGGAAAGCTTAATGGGAGCAGATCCCTGCAGCCAGCTTCCAACATCTGGTGGAAAACCTTCCCAGACGACTGGAGGCCTGATATACGTAGCAGACGTCCATGGATTTAGAACGAGATGTAATCAATTACATACGAGTGCTAAGTTAGTTTAGGTGTCCACATTCAATCCATATTGTGCAAATTACCCATTTATTTTATTTATCATCTCACAATGATGGACTTTTTAAGTACTGTGTCATTTTATGTATTGTATTTATTGTTCTGTGGTTGTTTCTCGTCGACCTGCCCAGGGACAACTGATCGTAGCTAACTCTGGAGCAATTACTTCCAATTGTGTGCCGTCGCTGCAAAAATAAACACCTTGCTTTACCCTTTACCCTCCATTTGGAGGTTCTAATATACTTTAAGGCTGGGGATGGTGTTTTGCTGATTTTTTAACTTGTCCTGCAAACATACAGTGTTAATAATTATTAACATACTCTTTTTCTGCCAAGACGATTAGTCAATTGTCAATCCTGATGATCTAATAACCATTTCAGTCATATATCAGGCAACAATGTCAAACGTTCTCTGGTGACTGCTTCTCAAACAAGAGGATTTGCTGCTTTGCTTTGTTTTCTATTAATGTTTGCATTAATGTATTCATTTTATTTATTTGGGCTTGTGATCACAGTTTTCTGTCATCAGATTGATTGACAGATTTATCTGTATGAATATGCTTGTTGGTTGCAGCCCTGTCCCTTTTAAGTCTGCATGTAATGAGGACGAGCCAGTGATATTTAAAGTTTTTGTTTACAGCTTTACCTTGCCGTCAGAGAGCTCTTTCCGGCAGGGAACTGAAGTCATCATCAATTAAACAGTTTTTTTAGGTGGCTAAAATAAATTTCAGCAGTACATTTCTTAGCTTCTGTGGCAGTAATCCTGTCTGTTTCTTAAGACTAAATATGATTAAATGTACAAAATATCCGTTTGACAGATTAGGCTCATTATAATAATGAGCCTACCCTTTCTATACCTCTAACCATCAAAGCATCTGTGCTGTATGAGTGCACACAGCACATGGATTAAGACTGTGTGTCTAAACATTTTAATAATATGAGTCTTTTCTAGTAAACCATGATTTGCTCTGTGTTTGGACACTATATGAGGATTTTGATGTTGCATTGTCCAAGCTGCAACTGTTTTCTGTCTTTGACAATTTAAGTGACCATAAGTTATATATTTCCTAACCTCTTTAAACTGTTCCAGACATGTCTGACTGCAGATGGTTTTGGTCCCTTCCTCCACCTGCAGCTTCAGCGGTTTGTTGCGCGAGGTGCAGCTGCAGTTCTCACAGACGGCCTTGCTGTCCCTGAGGAAATCTTCCAAGCAGGAGTCGCTGCAGAACGTGTAGACAGCCTTGTTCAGGGTCAACTCGCATGTGGTCTGAGAAAGATAACGATGCAGGAGCAGTGAGTACGGCTAAGAGTTTATATTTACAATGAACAAATAGATTAGTTGGTTGCTTACAGGGCAGGATTCTTTGCACATGCTGCAGAGCTGCTGTGGTGTTTGGTTGGACACAGTGTTGGACTTAAAAGAAACAAGGCATGCCGGACTGCAGAAGTCCTTCATGGTTCCTTTAATGTCCACTGCAGCCATGATGAGGTCCAAAGGCTGCGATATCAACCTGACAGAACATGTTAAAAATGTTACTACTACAACATTACTTACCACTTTAAGATGAAGGGATGTTTTCACAGACTCACTTTAGGCAGTAGTGACACGTCTTGGTGACTGGTTTGTTGATAGGAAACAATTCGAAAAGGCAGTTTTTGGAGCAGAAGATGTCTGTGAATCCCTTCTTCTGGTAAGCTGTATGGCCCTTCATCATGATCTTCTTGCAGTGGGAGCAGTTCATTTGTGTCGCCTGACATGCGAGAGAAAAGACAAAGAACCTTGATTATTACCAGCCGGGAAAGCAACTGTGGATTTCTTTCACCTTGTGAGTCTGTGTGCGAGTCATCGCTTCATCATATGTGCTCCTGGAGACGCCTCCTGTAACAAGGACTACCACAGAAGCCGATCCGAGTACTTTGCCAGGTGTTTATATTTCTGTAGATAGCATCACAACCGTACAAGATGCAGTCACGGAATTTAACAGATTTGTATTTTAGATCAAAATGAAGGTCGAGTTTGAAGATGGGCGTGGCCAGAGCAAGGGGGCAAAGGGACCATGGCCCCCACCCTCTTTTTGCCTCTGGCCAGATTTAGCATCGTGGCTGGTGCGATGCCATTGCAAGATGGTCTTCACTTTGCTTTACCTTACCTGTTGGCTAAGCTTTATATACACACACATGCAAATTAAGCAAAATTATACCAAGAAACATGGCATTCAAAATAGAACTGCATTAAGTTAAGTTTAACAAAATAGTAAAGTATCTGTGAATAAGATTTAACCTTCACTCTATAAATTATGTGTGTGTGGGGGGGGGGAGGGTTTCCCCAATTTTTGTACATTTATATTTGAAAGTGTACACTCCTGCACTTACAAAGCTATGACTAAGTCTTAATAACAACTATTCTTTATATATTAATTATTGTGACAACTATGAAACTGCAGATAAATCTTCCTCTGCCCATAGTACAGAGGACATGATGCAACTTTTACCTGCTCATACCAGCTCTGAATGAAGCTTCAAGGAACGTTTGCTTATCCATTCAAATTGTAGATGGCCTGTACTCAGCTCAGATGGTTTAATCTTAAAAATGACCTAATGGTGATGTTAATGGTGGTTATTGGAATGGTTTTCCTACATTTATTTGACTAATACTTACAGAAATATAAAACGTATATCATTTAAACTCAAGAGAAGTGTGTTCCCCTACCTTTGTATAGCTTGGGTCGCCTTTGACGTCTGTGGATGTAGAGGATGTTTGACACGGGTTGTTGTCCTCATGGATGGACGGAGCTTTCACTTGCGAGTTGACAAAGTTACACTCAGATGGTAACTGGGAAATGTGGACTGAAACCTGAAACTTCTCCTAGGACACAAAAAGAACAACGAAAAACCACATTGTCATTCGGGAAAACTGATGCTGTGATTACACTTTGTTCAAATAGAATAAAGCATTGTTGAGACTTCTTATATTCTTGTCATTCATAATTTCTCGCTGCCGAAGCTAAAGTAAAAGAAAATACTTGGTATCTGTTTTTAATGAGAAGAAATGGAAAGAAATTGGATACTCACAATGTCCAGTTTTGGGATTATTATCTTCAATTCTTTCATTCCAGCGAGTGCAGCTAAAAATCTGTTCTTCTTTTCTATAAATAATGAAAACAGATGTGGGGGTCAACCCATGTTTTTCTATACAGTTCACATGCTGTACTATTGTGTGCCATGCACTTCCATACAGACATTCATGGTCCCCAGAGGATGAACTTTGGTGATTCCCCTTTTAGTTATTAGTGAAATATCTTAACGACTATTTTATGGATTGCCATGAAATGTCCTTCCGTGTTCAAAGGCCTCAAGAAAGAAAAATTGTAATGGCTTTAGTGATCCCCAACTTTTTCTCTAGTGCCAGTAGCAGGTCAATGTTTAAACGTAGTCACTGAAATAGTTTGACATCTTCCAGATGGATTGGCAGCACATTTTGTACAGACATTCATGGTTCTCAGATGATGTGTTCTACCTAATGCCTTTGGGGATTTCTTGAGCAGACGTGTCAAACTCAAGGCCCGCGGGTCACCTCCGGCCCATGGTACAATTATATCCGGCCCGCGATAATATGAATATTATCCAATATGTCTATCTTGTTCAATAAATGTTGACTCTGTTTGGCCCTCGACGTAGTCCCAGTTTTTAGTTTTGGCCCTCTCTCTGATTAAGTTTGACACCCCTGCTCTAGAGCCACCCGTTTTATTTTACCTGTATTTAAGAAGTCAGAGGAACTCTTGCTATCCACATCCACATTGCTCATTGTATCGATGTCCATGGTCTCTTCAAGGTCTGCAACAGTGGTGACCTTGTTAAGTGAGCGGTCGTTCTTCTTAGTGCTGTCATTGTCCTGCTGTGTCACATGTGGTATCAAAGGCGTTGTGTCACCAACTTCATCATCTTCCTCATTTCTGACAATGTCCTCATCGGTGTCAAAGTCGACATTCATGTCGTCATCACCATCACTGAAAGAAATGTTTGTGGCGTCCTCATTGCTTGTTTTCTCAGGTGTGTTGCTCACAGGCATCTTCTCTGTGTTCACCTCATCATTCGGCTCAGAGGACTCATTTTCACTCTCGTACCTCTTTCTCCGACCTCGGCTACATTTCCTCGAGAAAGGAACTCTGCGAGGTTTTTTGGTTCCTGAAAAAGAGCCTTTTGTGAATGGAAAACCTAGAGGAGATACAGAAGATACATGTGAGAAGATTATCAACACTTTTCCTGTACACTATTTACTTTCACCTTTCTTTTACTTAAACAAATCGTGTGACGAACGCTTCCGTCAGGAAGAATAACTAAATCTAATCTTAAATAGTATTTCATCAAAACCCTTTGAGGACAGAAGAAGCTATATGTGAAAATGTAAGCAGTTGAATATGCATAGCACGTGGAGCCTTACAGCATTGGTAACACTTGGAACTTGGAAAAATGTTGTACATCTGAATTATTTTTTGTCAAATAGATTCAACTTTTATTTTATTTTTATAGCATAACTGTTTGATACTAATGAAAACACCATATTGCAGTAAAAAACAAACAAGGTCACAGTGAGTAAAATGTAACACGAGGAAAAGATGCCCTTAAACTGCTTGGGGTTCAGAGGGTTGAATCCATAAAGACATGTTTTAAATCTGCGTCACTGTTCACTAGGGGAGGATGACTGTGGAGGGTGGCCCGGCATGTCTTCAGACCTCCTGAAGAAGCACATGGCTGTGAGTTGAACATGGCAAAAAAATTTATGTACTCATTTGATAAAAAAAATGTGATCAACATGATCAAATGTTAATGTCGTTGTTTGAAGGTGAATCTTTCTCACTGCTGTGGGTAATAGAATTAAATAGATTTTTAAGAGTCAATGAAACAACATTTCTGAGACCAAGTCACCGGACTCCGATATTATCCTGTCTCGCAGCTCAAACCTGCAGCTGGCCATGGAGGGGGGAACTGTTATAATGCTTATTAACAGCCACTGAAAATATCTGCATGGAAAACTTTTCTGAAAGAACGTATCATACAGATCAATTGATAGTGGGATAGTTTGTGTCTACTACATACCACTCAGCAGAAGAGAACTTTCTGATTCATTGTCCTCCTCAGCATCAATGCTTTTGGGGTTGTCCTGATCCACATCCATCACCAATTCATCTTCAAAGGAAAACCAGATATCTATTGTAGTACCAATAAGACTATGTGATATGGTTTAATCAATAGAAAGACATTAATCCAAAAACTTTCATTTTAAATAGTTGTTTCATCATTTCACTGAAAGCCATTTAAAGGCTTTCGTCTCCTAAAACATACTTGTATTGGCAGGTTAGACTTTCTGTAAAAAGGCACCCTGTGGAGCTTTTTACTCGCACATGCACGTACACTTGCCAATGGTTCCTCACTGACAGGTGGCGCTAATGTACCAAGAAAGACAGTGATGTGCCAGCGAGAGGCAGATAAGACCACTAGCAAGTGAACATGGATGTAAACAAGGCAGATTTCAACATATAATACAGTGTGTGTTGCATTTTCTGAGAAACACTCAATGCAAACATAACTATTGTTTATAAAAAAGAAACTATTAAAAAAGACTCCACATCAACACCTTTGAGTACAGAACTGGACACATACCTGGAATCTCAATTTCCTCGAGAGATTTCCCTTCAAATCTTTCAAGAGATCCATTCTCCATTGCTGATAGTAGCTCTGAGATCTTTACAATGTCAACAGCTGCCTCTGGCGTCTGATAATACTCTCTGTTGGTCTGAATGTCACGGCCCAACAGTTTGGCTAGCTGATCAAGCTCGTCATTCGTGAGGCTGACAATCTGGAAAACTGTTGCAATGAGTTTATGAAAAAACACAAACCGGAAGTTCGCCGTGTTCTTTACACCACTACGAGCTACGAAAGTGGTGACGCACCGGTGTCCCCGGTGGAAGCCTGTACGGCTTGCATCAGATCTTGCAAATAAGAAGGGATTGTTTACATGTACACCACATGCTTCTCTCTTGTACACAAGCAGTGTTAATGCTGTGAGCACTTTAGGGGTCAATGTAACAGCAACCTTTTGGCCCCTTTTGCTCATAACGTTGATCTTCACAGTGTGCTTGGACATAATTTGTTCAAACTGTGACTGGCCAACAGCAGCGCCTTCATGGAGCTCGGTCTCGTCCCGTTCCTTGAATGACTTGAGCGTCACTTTTGAAACTTCAGCCATATTTTTGTTTAAGACTGACATTTGTGCAACTGTCACTGTAAGAAGCGCAGTGTAAACCGGAGAGCTTTGGTACATTGTTAGACTTTTTACTGCAGAAGCTGCGGTCTTCTCCATGCACCGATAGAAAAGCTGCACGTCATGTATGAACGGTATGGTTGTCGTGTTGTTTACTTTTGTTTTTTTTAAAGTGACAAAGCCCCATTCTTTGTCACACAAGTGCATGAATGTCTTTGCATCCTGGATCGTCTCTCTATCAGCATCATCTGTCCAAGCTCTGGCAAAGTTAATGTCACCAATTCTCTTCAGCGACTTTCCCAAATTCTTCATAAGACTTGGTGTATCACAGGACTTTGTCTCTTCATTGAAGCCACTGAGCTTTCTCACAGCTTCAACAACTTTGCTGAAGTTTTGGGGTTTGATAGCTTCTTTAAAGCTACAAATCGACTTTGTCTTTAATGTTAGCAGGAGTCGTCCCATTTGCCTCAGCCTCAGTTTGACATAATCCAATTGTTTTGTTTTCCTTTTCTTCTTAGAGTAGAAACTCTGTGCCAGCTGCAGTATAAAGGAATCATTCCAGACTTCAGATGAAATCTTATCATTCTTCAGTGTGTTTAACATCTTCCTCACATCTGATGAGACGTGTTGGGTGCTTGTTGACTCTGCAGCAGCAACCACAGTTAACATTCTATTTTTTCTACGTGGTTGAGGTTCTGAGAACTTCTTTGCAGAACAATTTTGCACATGTCGCCACATGATCTTACGAATGTACATGTTTTTACAATACAGACAGGATGCAAATGTTTGAGCAGTGGTGGGCACTTTTGGTTTTCTTTTCACTTTCAGTTCTCCAGGGCGAGTCTTTAAAACCTCTTGATTATGTTTGTTATTTCCTCTGCTTCGTAACTTTTCCAGTAGCACTTTTCGTTCATTAGAGTGTAGGCGTAGTCTAAACACTTTAGCTATGTCAGGCTCTTCCTTTCTATGGGTAAAAAGGTGGCGAGTAATTTTAGTCTGAGCTTTCCCGCAAACGTAACAATAATTTCTGTTGGGCTCTTCATCAGAGGTGAAATCATCAGTGCTGTAATCAGTCTCATCCTCCTGCTCTGACTCTGGGAAATTCTGACCCTGCTGGCTGTTGTTGCTGGAAGAAGGCACATAGTCTTCATCACAGCAGGATGCTGCAGAAGTGGAGGGTCCATCTGAGTCCTCAGCCTGCAATTATAAACAAGTAATTTTACACACTTTAAGTAATCTGGTACTTCCCAAGTATGCCAAACATATTCTAACTGTCAACATTTTCCAATTCTTTGAAAGCATCCATATACGTACTACCGTCGGCCCACATCTACCAGGTGTTTAATAAGGGAAATACATTCAACACTTACATCCTCTGATGAAGACGCAGCAGCATTTAGATCCGTTTGTGATGTACTCTGTTCTTCACCGGATGCCTGTAAATATTAAGAAGACGGAAAAATCATAAAGAAATATGAAAAAGTATTGCAAGTTATCAAACTGCATTTATACGCCATGCACTGGCAGAAGGTCTCTAGTTTTATCCTATAAGACATTTGTGTAATATTGTCATAATTAGCTAATTAATTCTTGCGCTATGGCCAAATCGTGTTTTGTAGGACCGCAGTTACCTTGACCTTCAAAATTCTAATCAGTTATATATATACACACACACACACACACACACACACACACACACACACACACACACACACACACACACACACACACACATATATATATACATATACATACAGTGTATATGATACACACACAATCAAACCTACCTTTGAGCGCCACGGGTAAGATGAGTCCCCATAGTTGTAAGTTATCTCCTCTCCTGGAGATATTTCCGTCACTGCAAACAGGCACATGTGGGGTTTTCCCTCACAGACAATTGTCCTTATTTCACAGTTGGGACTTATGTGATTGTCATTCACGAGTCTCCCGAGGGTCCCATCCTCTTTTGAGGCATCAATGCTAGAAACAAAAATAATCGTAATGAGACTCGCAAAATATCTGTTTTATCACTCTGACTGGGATTGATGGGGGTGACAGATTGTTAGATAACTGGCAATACTATTATTCAAGACATGGAGGATTTATTCTCTCACACACACACACACACACACACACACACACAACACACACACAACACACACACAACACACAACACACAACACACAACACACAACACACACACTAAACTCACCGCCAGTTTGTTCCATTCCATGAGAAGTCAAACAAATAATTGTTCAAAGTTTGACCAGACCTTTCTGTCCTGGTTACTTTGCGAGAGAAGATGTTTCCCCGATACTCAACAACGAATGTGGATGGTTCAATGGATTCATGAGTAAACACACACCTCCCTATAAAAGCAAGAATAAAAAAAACTCTCGATGTTACATCCAATTATTGACCAACCATCCCATTGATAGCTCTTGTGCACAGCTCTTGATCTTGTGCACAGCTCTTGATCTTGTGCACAGCTCTTGATCTTGTGCACAGGTCTCTCTTTAAAAAGATATCAAAGAAATCCAGATCTCAATGAGAATACCTGTTTAACTAAAGGTTTTAAAAAATGAAAGAAACAAACCTTTAAAGTGGTCAATAAACCTTTCATCCAGGAAGAGTTTATCTCTGCAAGTCTTTATGTGCTCCAGGGCATCTTGCTCAGCTGTCAGTTGCCCATCTTGTTGTTCCACATCATCTGGAAAGGTTATCCAAAAATATTAAATATTTAAGCACCACAAGACTAACATTGGTGAACAACTCTAGTCAAGTCAGTTTTGCTTCCACTAGAAGGTCATTATGGTTGTAACTTAAACGGCAATGTATTGCATTTTATTGCCTCATCATGATTCTAATGGATTATTTGATGTTATTTGATTTGAGTAATTAATATCATAATATGTAGTCATATTAAAATGTGCCAAAAGGGAATCCGTTAAGAGACAGTGTAGCAATGTGCATGATCAACATTATCAAGCGTCATCTATGCAAAGTTCTATATAAAAGTATGAATGTTACAGTTAAATGTTAATTAAATACCCCTCTGCTGAAGGATCACATCTGATTCCTCTTTGTCCTCTTCAGCAGCATCACTTTCAGGGTCATTCTGCTCCAATTCATCTGAATAAAAAGCCAGATACAATATGTGTTAATGTGTAGTTTAAGAATGTATTTGTTTTTACAAAACAAGCTCTGGCAGGTCAGACATGTGTCACACTGGACTCCTACCCTCAATCTCAATTTCATCCAGAGAGTTTCCTTTGAATCTTCCAAGAGAACCCTTTTCCATTGCCAGAAGAAGTTTGGCTATTTTTGCAAGTTCCACAGCTGCCTCTGGCAGCCGATAATAGTCCCTGTCAGATCGGATGTCATGGCCCAACAGTTTAGCGAGGTGCTCAAGCTCGTCGCTCTCCAGGTTGAGAATCTGGAAGACTCGTGCAAGATGTTTGTGACGATGCACTGACATGAGATGCTCTGGGTTCTTTGCACCACACAGACTTGAAAAAGCCCTGACACAGCTCTTTCCTTGGTAGTGGCTTGTAGGAGAAGAATTAGGCTTTGCAAACAAGAAAGGATTGTCTTTGTGTATGTCACATGATTTTCTCTTGCTCACAAGCACAGTTATTGCACTAACAAGTTCAGAGGTCAACAAGACAGCAACGTTTTGGCTAGATCTGCTCAGAGTATTCATCCTGATGAAGTGCTTGGACAACACTTGGGCAGAGTCGTCCCTCTCCTGGAATGTCTTCAGTGTCATTTTTGAAATCTCAGGTGCACATTCGCTTAAGACTGATGCTTGTGCAAGTGTCACTCTACAAAGAGCATTGTAGACCTGAGGGCTTTCATACTTCTCCATGCTTTCAATGGCAGAAGCTGATGTTGTTTCTAGGTAGCTGTAGAACATCTGCACATCACGTGTGAATGGTATGGGAGACGTGTTTAGTTTTCGTCCACTCAACAAAGCGAGGGCTGTTTGGGGGACTAGTTCAGACCATTCTTTTTCACACAGTTTCATGAAAGTCTTTGTGTCTCTCATCATCTGCTCATTGCCATCAACTCTCGTGAGGACAGAGGTGCATATTGTTTTCAGTAAATGTCCTAATTTCAAAGCAAGACTTGGTGTGTTATAGCTCTGCATCTTTACATCGAAACCAGTGATGTCCTTGACAACCTCAACAACTTTGTAAAAGTTTTTGGGTTTGATAGCATCTTCAAAGCTAAATATCGACTTTTCATGCAGTGCCAACAAAAGTCTTCCCATTTCTCGCAGCTTCTGTCTGATGTAATCGTCTTTTCTTAGATTATTTTGATACTTCTTGGACAGATACTCTGCCAGTTGTATTAGAAGGAAATCATTTACAATTATAAATGCAATCTCATCTGGTCTCATAGTTGTGAGCATCTTCCACACATCAGATGGAAGTGCTTTGGAGAATGGTGACTCTGCAAGAACAATCTCACTTAAGACTTTTGTCCTGCCGCCTGTTGCAGAGATTGACGTTGTCCTAGAAGGACATCTGGCCATGTGCCTCCACAACTCCGTACGTAAAAACATGCCTTTGCAATGAAGACAGTGCACATGTGTTGTAGGACTGACCAACAAGGTGGTCGGTCGTCTTTTCAGTTTTAACTCTCCACAGTTTTTCTTCAACACCTCTTGATTATGTTGGTAATTTCCCCTGTTACGTAATTCTTCAAATAACCTTTTTCGATCCTTTGAGGTTATGGGTAATGCCAAAGCTTCAGCAATATCAGGCTCTTCATCAGCATGCTTTAGGAGATGACGAGAAATTTTAGTATAGCCTTTACTGCAAACATAACAATAATTTTTAATGGTGCAAGAAGGGTACTTGGAGTTTGGCATAGCTTTGCTGGGTCCGTAGTCTCCATCCCAGCAGAGTTCATAAGTCTTGAATGAAGCCTCGTCTTCCTGCTGTGTGCATGAAGCAACGTTTGGTTGTAGCGTAAAGGCCCCCATCATCTCTTGAGAAGAGTCTAGATCTGCAAAAGGTGACTTGTCCATAAAATCCAGCTGACTGTTCAGGTTGGTCAAATCGTCATTGCCACGACTTGGTCCACTATCAGGTAGTTTGTTGTCATCATCATCAGGGCAGGAATTTTCAAAGATGGAAGCTGACGAGTCTTCAAGCTGGAAATAGAGTACAAGAACTTTTATAGATACAGTACATAACGTAAATTGCAAAAACATGCAAGCTACTGTTATGCTACTAGAAACAGCACACAGCCCACAGAGAGCCAATGTAGACAGTCTTTTACGTACCCTTTCATTCCTTGGTGTTGATGAAGTAGCACAAAAGTCTGAGTATGAAGTACTCGAGCCATCATAGGACGTCTGTAAATGTCAAATGCGACAGAAAGGTACAGAAATTAGACACATGGATTTTTTCTGCATAGGAATACTGCAAATCTGATTCACTTTGTGCACGTTCATTAAAATATACTCTGTGTTGGCGAGACGTGTGGAGGTCCAAAGTGTTTGACATTTAATAAATAATAGGGCTGTACCGAATGTCATTTCTTTATATTCGAAGCTTCGATTGAGGTTTTTTTAAATGTGTCATCATATTTTATGATGTCATTACCCGACAAAATGTTTTTAAAATCCTCAACCAAAATCCTCAATTTGAATAAAGGGATTCTTTTTGATTAAATGAATTAGTCTTTCTTTTTTTTATCAACTTAATGAATAGAACTCGTCAGTGTGTACCACCCTTTATGTGCGGCAAGCTGGAGAACAGTTTGACTGTAGTGAAAATATTTGTTTTTGAAAAGCTAAAAGCCAACTAATGTGGATTGAAGAAGAATATTTTGTTAGATAAAAACATGTTGTGAATTCATCTTTTTTTCAATAAATGGTGACTTTTGGACGTTACAACACTGGATGGAAATGTTTGGATCACACGAGTCGGAAAACAATCCCACGCAGCCACCACTGGAATCTAATTCTACAAATAGTATAATACTAATATTATTAGCGTAGCCTGATCTTTATCTGCCACTGTGCAGCTTTCTGTTGTTTTAATATTTGAAAGTTAACATTATGAATGAAGGTTCAAACTATTTGGTACTATTCTGTCACAAGTCAAAACCTTACATCTAAAACATGGCAGATACACTTAGTTGCCAGTTAACCATATTTCAAAAACTGAACATTATAACCGTCATGAAGGATTTATTGTTAGACTGCCTTAGTTCTAGCTAGGAGTACCTGATACTTGCAAGTGGCTCACTAATTCAATTACAGTGATCAAAAGCAAGGCTCCTTGTATAACACAACCTACCTTTGAGCGCCACGGGTAAGATGAGTCCCCATAGTTGTAAGTTATCTCCTCTCCTGGAGATATTTCCGTCACTGCAAACAGGCACATGTGGGGTTTTCCCTCACAGACAATGTTCTTTATTTCACAGTTGGGACTTATGTGATCGTCATTCACGAGCCGTCCAAGAGTCCCATCCTCTTTTGAGGCATCAACACTACAAAGCAAAATACTCTTAATGAAACTTCAAACTCTCTTAAAAATGACTGCATTTAAATCATGTTGTTTTCAAAACAAGTTAATAACCTGTAAATAACTAAACCATGTCTGATAAACCTTACCACCACTCTGCTCCTTTCCATGAAAACTCAAACAAATAATTGTTCAGATAATCGGCACATTTCTTCTTAGGCGTTGTGTCTTTGTGAGAAAAGATGTTCCCCCGATATTCAACAACAAACATGGATGGTTCAATGGCTTTGTGGGTGAACACCCCTCTCCCTAGGAAAGCAATGATTAACATGATAAGTCCAGTGTAATGAACATTTTGCATGATCATTATCATCGTTTTACTTTCACTAAATATATTTAAGATAGATTTATATAGAAACTAATTTCCCCTCTGTCTAACTCTAAACTGGGTTATCGCACATTTCCCAGAATGTTTTACTTTAACTCCTGAAGAACAAATATACCTATTTACAATTACAAGTGAGTGTATGTGGGCATATTTAACTTGAGCCAGTGCTTTTCTTGCTACTAGTGAATTTATAAAAAAGCATTTTTAATAACTTGATTAAAACGCACCAATGATTAGTTTCGCACATCTTACCTGGAAGGCACTTATTTAATTTCAACTCCCTCTAACACACCAGTTAATTATGCTTTGAGTCATTCACATATTTACATCAGAAAATGGGCTCATATGGAGCGACCTGTTGTCAAGTAATACCAGAAATTCCTTCAATATCAATATAATGAGTGCCATTAGAAATGTACCGCTTACCTTTAAAGGAGTCAATAAACCTTTGCTCCAGAAAGGGTTTGTCTCTACAAGCCACTATGTGCTCCAGGGCATCTTGCACTGAAGTCTTTTGCCTTCTTTGCTTCGCCATGGCAGCTGGGAAATTTTGCAAAGATACAAAATGAGATCTGGGATGATATGAGATCTGCTGAGCACACTGTTGTTTGTTAATATATAGCAGACAATATGGAGTTTTTGCTGATAGTTATTATGTTAAATCACTTGCTGATCTACCTATACAACACTGCTTTAAAGCAACAGCTTAGTTAGCCAACAAAGGCACGTTGGGATTACAAAGTGTGTTTACCTAACTGTGACAAAAAAACAAGTCTGTCCAAAAATATACATATATCAAAACATTATGTCTGTGATGCAATCCAGCTTGGTTACTGTGATTCAAATACAAAATAAGAATAAAATATATGCAAAACTTCACTACATTCATTTATGTAGTGTCCTTTGCCACTGGCATGTGTAAAACTGTCTAGCCCATTGATAATCTATAGAAAATCTAGATCACAGCTTGTCTCCTAAAACATTGACACTGTTGAATATAAATATAAGCATGCTGTCAATAGTGCATGTACTGTCATATTGACGTACTTCATATTTATTCCAGCACTGTCTGTACTCTGCCCCATTGTCTTACTGTTTTCAAACTTCGTTGTGATGGTTTTTTTTTTTAATGTATATAGATACTTTTGTATGTACTGTTTATGTTTACCTTGTTCAGCTTGTTTTACTTGTATGTCTGTTTCTGTGTATGTACATAGAGAGCAGTGAAAACCAGAGTCAAATTATTTGTATGCGTTAGTGGAGTGAAATAATATCATTTCCTGTGTTGGCTCACAATTCCCCAAACGCAAAGCAGTCTATAAAGTAACTGCATGTATATGCATGTATATGGACATGAATAGAAAAAAACTTGTTTTGAAATTATGACCCAAGAAAAGAGACAACAGTAAAGCTAGCTACCTGGCTAAGTTTAAGTTTGCTGTTCATTTCTGTATAGTTATTTATATCAAAGCGGTTCTGTTAAGACAAAGTTTTATCTGAGTGTTGTTTATTTTCTACTCTACACATGCCTTGCTAGCATGCTAACACTGACAAACAAGTGATAAGTAAGCTAGTAATGCTTTGCCAATACTTTGCTCACTGCTTTTGACTTAAATACATGTAGTTTCAACGAATATATATTTTAAACACGTTTACCTTTGCTTCAAAATCCCAAAGTAGAAGCAAGAAGGGGTAAAGGTGTAGCTAGCACAGTGGCAGCCATCTTTCTTTTGTCGTCTTTTTGCAGAGACCACGTGACGATGACGCTGCGTTATCCACTGCAAGCGGCGACAACTCCAACAAATCACTGACTGTAACGTCACTGGATGACACTACAAGCGTCAATCGGCACACGTGGATGCAGTGTTGCCAACTTGGCGACTTTGTAAAAAAAACACACAATTTAAAAACATACTCAAAAGGCAAAACCTTTTACAGATCCACCCAAAGCAAGTTGCCATTAATAACTAAATTGACTCAAGAGGCAAAATAAAAAAACAAGAATCAACAGAAAGTTAATTTGTAGTTCTAAACATATTTAGGGTGCTTTTTAGTCACTTTTTGTCTCCCAGGACGTTATTCCTCTCCTACACTTCCATTACAATTACATGCAAATGGTAAATTATGCAAATTGGGGGAAGCCAATAGCTACTTTCCTTACAGAGGAGTTGGCAACACTGCATGGTTATCCACCACAGCAAGGACTGTCTGACACGTGAAAATACTGACATGTGGTTTATGAGGACCCACAGAAAGAATAAATGTTTTAATTAACGGTGCCCATATTCAAGCTAACACACCGACAGTAAGAAACACACGCTATAATTTAAAAACTTAACCCCTGTAACTATTGTCTCATAAAACAACTACGTTTTGAAATGGTTTTATTGCAAAAACATACAATAGAAAATATTCATTGGCAGCCATACTTTAAGGAATGGGGGTTAATATAACCAAGATATACATGAAGAGACAGTATATTTGCATTGTATTTTTGAGATAACATGGTTATGCAAAGTCAATGTATCAGAGGACACTTGATGCTTCAAAAAAACAGCATGTCCAAAACGATGCCAACACTCAAAACTATTCATTTCAGTGCATTCAGTTAACAAAAGGTTAAATCATGGCATTGATGCATTGTTAAGAAATCAAACTATATGGCAGGTTTGTCTTACAACCTGATGGTCGACAATTTACTTCTACATCACAGAAAGCTGTTTTCACTTTGTCTTCTGGACAGAAATCTAAATAGTTTTTCATTATAGCTTTCAAACAAGGACAAAACAAGTAGCATTATCCAGGAGAAGCAACCATTCAGCAAACAAAACACAGAAAGACAGCTACGTGTCCTGCTGAGCAGTAGTTAGTCTGGATTCTGAGCCGAGTCTTGCATCTCAGATCCAAAGTCCCAACCACACAACATGTGGTTTAGGAAGTATGACTTTCTTTACAGTTCTGCACATTGTAGTTATGCATGTGAGAGATTTATTCTGTCTCTTTCTGTATATTGGGCCATGTTTAAATGAACATTTCAGTTTATCTACAAACATTTACACCACAAGCTGCTGCACCAAATTAAGGTCACTTCTGCTCTTCATGACTCTGAATCCCCATCTTCATCTTCCTCTTCGGCAGGTATAAATGATGGATCATCGAGTTTCTTCTGCTCTATCCCTCCATCTTTCTTCGCCCCGAGATGCAGCTCTCTGACAGTGAGGATGCGGATGAGCATGCTCTCCATGGTGCTGTCGTCCAGAAGGGCGGAGGAGAACCACAGGGGGCTGTTGGGGACGCAGCAGCGCTCTGGGTGAAGGTAAAACAGGTTGGTGCGCTGCTTGACGGACTCCGAGCTAAATGGAAGACAGTTGTTAATGCCAACATGGTGATCAGCTGATTAAGGGGACCAATGTGCAGCACACATTTTCCACACTGAAAGTAGTTCAGTGTGGAACTACACTCACCACTTGGAGAGATAGAACTCGTAGAGTCTGACTGGACAGCGGAGGGGGTTCTCTGTGTTCTCCATCATCTCCAGGATATCCTCTTTACTCTCCTCCTCCTTACGCCTCTTCGCAGGAACCTCTGGATCTGGAGAGGACACAAGCACAGTTACAACATTTCTAATATGAATCCATCCAATGTTGTGGAAGCACAATTTAACAGACCTGCTGGTTAAAAATACTATAAACACATTATGAATAACACTAACTTGCTTTCCTGTTATGTGAATGTACTGCCTGGAACAAACAGGTATTTAATCTTGACCCTCGGCCATGCTGGTACCTGGCTCTGCCTCGTTTATGGATATTGGGGGGTAGAAGCGCAGGAAGGTGGTCTTGGTGTTGTTCTGGTTGGTTTTGGTGCAGCGCATGACGTGAGCGAAGGACAGCTGGCGGTGCTGCTCCACCGTGGTGAAGCCAAAGTACTTGCAGCAGAAGAAGAGCAGAGTGTTGAGGAGGACGATGGGGGAGTACGCCCCCAACTGTTTACAGTCCCACAGAAACTCCTCCTCCACACGGGAGTGAATATAACCTGCAGAGAGAGGGATCGGGACCCGTTAGAAATCTGCTCAAATGTTTGTGTAAAACAGAGACCGACAGGAAGACAAACTGAAATATTAACAGAATCAAATTGCATTGCAAGAACCTGAATAACTCACCAGCTGCTGTGATTGAGGGTTTGAAATCTCTCAGATTATTAGTGAACTCAGTGGAGAACTTGCTGTAGAACCGATCCATGAATATGTTCTCTACACGACCGTTCTCAAACAGATGCTGAAGAGAGGCAAAAGGTTACAGGGTCACAATGAGCATGAGAATGGCTGTCATTTAATTTAATTTAATAAGTAAAACATGTGTAAGAATATTTCCTTTCTTGACATTTTGTGGGTTTATTTATCGGACTGAAAAGCTAAGAGAGCTTGTGGAACGTTGCGAACTGGCCACAGGAATACAACTTTTTCCGTGTGTGAGAAATGCCTTGCCTGTTGAATGCCGAGGCAGAGGTAGAAGAGGGTGTCGGGGGAGTACGGCTCTCTATTGGGTCGTTTCACCTCAGCAATGAAAGAACAAAGTCCGTAGCTCAGCTCCGCAGTAGTGCAGCTAAGAACATCCTCCTTCAACTCTATGGGACGAGCTGAAATCAAAACATAAGGAGTCCAAAACAGTCAAAGTTAAAAGAAAGTTTAACAAAAACATTCTGTGCAAAGATATAGTATATCAAACAACAGGCCAGTGACAACATCAAATTACCTCAAATCTTAACTAACATGTGCCATCAGAGACAAAAAATCACAGACTGTCAAAAGCTGCTCAAGGATATTTTCAAAATCTGTTTAACAAATCTTTTTTGAAGACTTCTTCCACCACTATTGAAAAAGAGCAACAGTTAAACAAGATGAAGGATTTCATTTCCTGTGACTTAGGGCGATAACGATTATTTTCATTATCGATTCATCTACAGGCTATTTTCTCGATTAATAGTTTGGTCCACTGTGATGTCTTTAGATGTCTGGCTTTGTCACTCCAAAACCTCAAAACATTCAGTTTAATATGATATGAAACAGAGAAGCACGACATGTTTGCATGAAAAATTACTTTACGAAATATAAATGATCAAAATAGTTCCCAATGATTTTTCTGTTGCTCAACTAATCAATTAGTCAACTGATCATTGCGGCCTTACTGTGATTCTATATGGTTGAACTTTCTCACAGACAACAACCAACAAGGCTTTGCGTTTTTATTCCTTTGTGGCTCAATCGATTAGATTTTCCCTCTTTACTGTTGAGTGTTTTGGATCAAATTGTCCACCAGATGGTTTAATATAAGAACATAAGCTTGGGTTGAGTAAAGGAAAGGACTTGTCTCTGTTCTTGTCTTGTTAGACCTCAGTACTGCTTTCGACATTGTTGATCATGACATTCTACTACAGAGACTGGAACATTGTGTTGGCATAAAAGGAACCGCACTAAGCTGGTTCAAGTTTCATTGCTATGCAGGATGATACCCAATTATATCTATCAATTAAACCAGATGAAACCAATAAATTGGCTAAACTTCAAGCATGCCTTAAGGATATAAAACCTTGGATGTACTAGCAACTTTTTGATGTTAAACACAGACAAAACTGAAGTTCTTATACTTGGCCCTAAACGCCTCCGAAACGCATTTTCTAATGACATAGAAACTCTGGATGGCATTAACTTAGGCCTCCAGCACCTCTGTAAGGAATCTTGGCGTCATCTTTGATCAAGATCTGTCGTTTAACTCCCACATAAAACAAATCTCAAGGACTGCCTTCTTTCATCTACGTAACATTGCAAAAATGAAGACACATCCTGTCTCAAAATGATGCAGAAAAACTAGTCCATGCATCGGTTACTTCAATGCTGGATTACTACAACTCATTGTTATCAGGTTGTCCCAAAAAGTCGCTTAAGACTCTTCAGTTGATCCAAAATGCAGCGGCACGTGTATTGACAAGAACAAGGAAACGGGATCATATTACTCCTGTATTAGCTGCTCTGCACTGGCTCCCGGTAAAATACACAATAGAATTCAAAATCCTTCTCCTGACTTACAAAGCAATTAATGGTCAGGCACCAGCATATCTTAAAGATCTCAAAGTACCTTATAAACCAACTAGAGCATTGCGCTCCCAGACTGCAGGGTTACTTGTGGTTCCTAGAGTCTCTAAGAGTACAATGTGTGCCAGAGCCTTCAGCTATCAAGCTCCTCGCCAGTGGAACCAGCTTCCAGTTTGTGTTCGGGAGGCAGACACACTCTCCACATTTAAGAGTAGGCTAAAGACTTTCCTTTTTGATAAAGCTTATAGTTAGGGCTGGCTCAGGTTTGCCCTGGATCAGCCCTTAGTTATGCTGCTATAGGCTTAGACTGCCAGGGGACACCTCCCTGCTCTCTTCCTTCTCTTCCTCTCTCTTCTTCTCCCTCTCTATCTGTATGCATTTATGTAAATGTATGTTACTAACTCATCATCCGGGGCATCATCCCCAGAGTTTCTGTGTCTCTCATGTGGCAGGTTGCGCCTGCTGCCCTGGTCCTGCTGGACACCAGGAAGCCTTTTTGACATTTTCCTGGATTCATCCATACTTTCTCTTTTTTCAGCACAACATAATTTATGTCAAATGTTGTATTTGTACTATGTTGTTTATCCTGTACATACGACATCTATTGCATGTCTGTCCGTCCTGGGAGAGGGATCACTCCTCAGTTTCTCTCCCTGAGGTTTCTTCCATTTTTCCCCCTTTAATTATAAATTAAAGTTTTTCCTTGTGCGACGCGAGGGTCTAAGGACAGAGGGTGTCGTAACCTGTACAGTCTGTAAAGCACACTGAGACAAATGTATAATTTGTGATATTGGGCTATACAAATAAATTTGATTTGATTTGATATAAAAGGTTGGCTTTAGATGTTGTATTTACTGTACATTTAGACTTACAACCGAAGCGTGGTTTCTCCAGGTTGGGTTGAGTTTGCCTCCACTGGATCCATCGCTTCCAGGCGTCAACTCCATATTGACTCTTCAGTTTTGGGACCTCTACAGCCACGTCCTTGTGCGTCGTCGACGCTTCAACTGTCTTAGACGACGACCGTTGGGACTTACGACCCTTAGACAAAGTGGAGAGAGTGAGTAGAATGCATCATGGATACCATCGGGTGAGACAATCCGCCACATGGAAGGTCCTAACTACACATTTATACACAGTACAATCCCATCTAGTCTTAAATGCACGAGCAGCATCTTATCTCTTCTCCCAGGCAGCTACCTTCTTTTCTCTGGATTTCCTGTGAGCTTGTCGTCGCCGTGAAGCAGCAGGTGGAGGGCTCGGGGATCGCATAGACCGCTCTCTCAACCGGGCCATCCTCTCCAGAGTTTCTGGAGAATGACACCAAATTAAACATTATTCCAAAGGATTTGTTTTCCCCCATCCACCTAGGCAACCTTTTCAACTAAACTCTTTAAAACGCGGCTCAAGGCGGAGATAAAACTCAAATGTTGTCACATCATGGACAGCAATATGTAAATCTCATCTCCTCACCGACAGTGACGTCCGCTTCGAGGTCCATGGGAAGTTGGGGCTCAGAGTAAGGCTCATTAGTCAGGCCTGCAGGAATGTCTAAAATCGGGTCTCGACTGGGAGACCTGAAACCTGCATCAGAGACGTCCTCCCAGTTGTTGAGGAAACTGGCCAAGTCCTCGGTGTCCAAGTCGACACTGTAGTTACTGCCGTGGTCTGTGAACATTTAAACATTAGAGGAACTCGTCATCCAGTGTATGCATTGTTCTCATACTAAAACTCGTCTGTGGTGCCTCCGCAGCCTCACTTGGGTGGCAAGCTAGCAGGTGAGTCCCCACATTTTTTAGTTGTCACAGAGTAAGACAGCTGCTTTGTACAAAGTTGACAAGCAGTCTTATCTTTGTTAGTTATTTTGCCATCTACAATATAGAACCCAAAACTTCTACTACTTCCACACACTGCTTCTCAGATGCTTTGGTGTTGGGATTGCCCGCTCAGGGCGACTTTGCTTGATAGTGCCATTACTAGCTGAGATACCTGAATAAGGCTTGCAATAGGTCAATCAGGTCATTACAGTTTGAATATTATGTTCAAATTTCAAATAAAAAGTGAGCGCCCCAGGTTGTTGGGAAAATGTTTAAGACTGGCTGGAATATTCAAACAATTGAGTAAAAACATTTTAAAAGGTGATCTCTGCTTTTGTCTCATTTCTTCTTCTTTTTTTAAGTTTATTCCTTTGACATGTTTTTCCCTCATTAGAAAGATGACAGTGTAGAAGCAGACTGGAAACAGGGGGGAGAGAGGGGTACGACATGCAACAAAAGGTCCCTCGGTGGGAATCCAGTCCGGGATGTTGTGGGTATCTGACATGCGCTGTCATCATTCCGCTCCAGAGTGATGTCTCGAGCTATCAGTTGACATGAGCTCAATCGGCACAGCCCTACTGTACGAACACACACACTTTTCTGTCTTCTGATCAATTTCACTCCCTTTTCCATACACTAGAATGAATGATGCCGAATTGCCAGTTTTATGTTGTTTGAATCCCACTAAGCTAGTCAAGTTAGAGGTAAACTGTTTTTTATTGACCTAAAAAAAATCTTTTCAAAAAGCTAATTCACCCTCATCTTGATTGTTTGTCCGATATTATTAAAACCATTCTTTCTCTTCTTATCCTCAAACAGTGAAAACCACATTAAAACGGTTTCTCTCACCTACTGGAGCTGCTGCTTCTTGTCTCGCTCTCTCTCTTTCCACTTTCTCCTTTGGTCTCTCCTCTTTGTCATTATTCTCATGTTGTTCTGCGACCATCTCTGCCATGAGGATGAGCTCTGCCTCAAAGGGGTCAGAAGGGATCTTTTGCTTGATCTCCTGGATGGTTTCCAAGATGCGTTCAGCGCTGTCCATTGTCACAGGAAGGAACATGGGTACAGGCACCTGTGGTAGACAGTAAGGAAATAACAGCATATGAGGGTCTGTAATGTAGGATGAAGACACTGTTGTCTAATATAAATATGAAATGTTGCTATCCTGATAAAATGATGATACATTTCTGATTTAATTTAGCTTCAGAGAATCAAACACTAAAATCAGGTTGTGTGTGTATTTGACATACCGGTAATGGCAGGCCCACAGGTTTGGGGGTATACTGGCTGTACAAGTTCATGGGTACAGGAACATACACCGGCACTGGGACAGGAACGATCATGATTTTAGGAAAGATGTCGTCTGTAGAGAGGGGAAAAAATAAAAGCAATGTCAAGAGTTCCAAAATTAAAATGAGTAGTGATATGTAAATACAGAATCTAAAGTTTTAGACCCTGCGCATTCAAAGGTTTTGCTAATCAGTGAGTGAGGATTTAATTGTGGGGCTCTAAAGAACAAGAACAATATTACTCGATATTTTCAAGGGAAAAAAGAAAAATGTATTTGTACCAACTTGCACACAAAAACTTTTACCAGTTGGCGAGAAAGTATTTTAAAAACACGGATACAAATACTGATTAGTAAAGTATATGCTTGCAGAGGCGGTGGAATGAATGTGTAAAGAATTTGCCAAATATTAATTTTGGAATTCTTCTTCTTGCTCGTGAAAAATCTCAAACTTCCAAGTCTGCTGACGATTACCCTTACATTTAGTAAACACTCTCTTCAGGCCTGGTAAATATAGACATGATATACACATGATTATCAAATAATATAACTAAAACCAGCAATGACGTCTGTGTTTAGTGTGTTTGCTTGTTTTGCAAAGATGTTGTTACCATAGAAACACTGATGTCTGGGTGTTGCTGTACCTGTCTGTGATTCGACATCGACTGTCTGCGTTCTGCAGGAAACCCCTTTGTTCTGCACCAGCGGTCTGCAGAGCACCGCCTTGTTCTTCAGGATTTTTGGGCCAGAAGGAGAATGAACTTTCACCGTATCCGTCTGAATACTGATCTGAAGACAGACAAAAGTAATAAATAGCAACAACTCCAGAATGAATAAACTGAACTAACAACAAATGGACTAATAATGAGCTTATGGCAGCCGCAGCAGAGATCCTCACAAATTGCTGTTACTAAAAGTCTGTCTGTCTGTATGTCCGCCTACTATCACCTCTAGAGGAAGAAGTGGTATTACAGACTGGACAGAGCGCAGCTAACTGTTAGCATGCTAACTTCAGTAGATATCTCTGCAACACAACACAGAGACGTCTTTAACGTCAACATTGTTACCTCTTCACTGTTGATAATGTTAGTTCATTATTATTAATAAATCGAATTAATGGTTTAAGTTTAAATTCTGGCATATCTTACACATGCAACCTTTACCTTTCCAAATCCTAAAAAGATGTGTGTCCCACCTGTGCAGTATTGGGCTCATCCTTCACGTTTGCTGTAGCTGTAGAAGATATCAGAGCTTGATCATACTCGTCATCTATAGGCTCATCCTTCACCTTGACCAAAGGCGGTGAAGGAGACGACTTGATTGGCTGAGTTGTAGCGCTTTCCTACAACAGGATAAAAGGATATATTGCTTATATACACACACACACACACACACACACACACAATATAATGTACAATATACACTTTCCTTGAAGCTGTTTACTTATGTTATTTTACAATTTCATATAGTAGTTTAGGCCTATATTTGTTTATTTATTCTCTATAATTTCACTTGAAACCTTTATGTTTTCTGCACTGAAGTTCTTAATAAAATTAGAAGATACTTTTCATTTGTCAAGTATTTAATGTACAGGAGTATACAAAACGTACCATGTGATAATCACCATACACTATTCATGTATTAAATTAACAGTAAACCAGCTATATCGTGATATATTCCGTTATCGAGAAATGTAATCGGGATAGAAGATTTTGGCCATCTCGCCAGGGGGAGGTTAGAGCAACAGCCCTCAGACGATGCACGTCCCTGCTTACCGTTACCGCAGACACGTTGGCGCTTCCAGCAGTCTGCCCCGCGGCGTGGGCAGCGGATGGGACGGCAGCAGGCGTCGGATGGGTACAACCTTCGTGGTGGATCAAGTCATTGGGTGAGAAATGGTCGCTGCCTACCAGTATACAACGACGCCGGAGTGTCTCCTTTGAAGTGTTTGGGTCCAAAGCACGAAGCCATAACTTGCATCGTCCCGGATCATTTAATGGTAGCTTGTGAAAACTTCCTGCAGACCCAAGTTTTTTGTTTATTTTTGCAACAAAAAGTGAACATGTATACATATATTGTAAACATCTTACCTGGCGAAGTTGATAGGCATTCTAGTTCTAGTGTATTTAAAGATACTAAGGCTTGGGCTGCTTCTAATGTTGCTTTCTTGGCAGATCCTTTCCTTCCTCCTGCTGCTTCTTGATGCTGCGAGATGAGCATTCGTCCTGATCTTTTCGTGTCCTAATTTTTGTGTTTGCGCCCAATCTTCTTTGGACAATATTTCGACTGTCTCTCTCAATTGCAAAATTTCCCTGTCTTTTTCCTTGCGTATCGAAAGGCATTTTTCGGTATCACAAAAGCCTTTTTCCTCCATCTCATCCCATGCATAGCAATAAAAATGGTCATCTATTATGTGTTGGGTTCTACCTGACTGTCGCGAGGAGCTCGAGAATATTGCTGTGGAATGTAATGCACTTGAAACGGACTCATCGACCAATGTTTCTGAACATCTCGTTCCGTCAAGACCTTCAACTTTAGTCCGCCTTCGCTTCGACGGAAGCTCTGCTCTTGGGGTAGGCGCTTTCCTTTTTGATGATTTGGGGTTTGACACATACCCCAGGTCGAGTTCAGGATCAGGGAATTCTTTTGTTGGTTTTCCTTGCATGAAATGCTCACTGCATATCCGCGAAGATTTCTTGGGCTCCCAAGACTTCCCATTGTAATCCTGTCTCTTTACAGCTTTGGTCCATGCTAGCCTTCTATCATTGTTCTTTAGTGCTGTTGGAAATGGAAATAGTTCGAACAGCTTGCAGTCGCAATTTTTCATCAAACGAGTGCAATCGTGAAGCTCACAATGAGATTCTGCCCATTTATTTAGCTTTTTCCCACTGTTTGAACATCCATTCACCACACAATTTCGGTGTCCAAATCCCATAACTAGAAGAGCGATGATTACACACTAAAAACTAGCCAAATACAATGTAAACACGCGGAGAAGAAATCCAATATGGCGGCCCTTGTAGAGTTGGTGCTCACTTTTCTAGGCTTGCCACACCAGCATGCATTGCGATTCCACCGGAAGCCCAAAACTCCGATTCCATGTGTATATAAACAACAGAGGAGGACGCCATTAATGTTTACATCTTTCGGGCCAATCACAAGCGTTTATCTCATATGGGGCGTGTTTGAGACATGACTGTAAAGAGGGGTGCCGTTCAGGCATTTTAGAAAACAACAAACTGCAAATCTCTGACAAAATATCCTGTGTATGTACTCCTGTATATTCATTATTAATAATATTATTATTATTGTATCTTATATCAGTGATGTGTGTGCTTCTGTTGTTTACCTGATTGTATATTGCTATTTTGTCAATTAATTTTTTTTTTTCTGTAATACTTGCATCTGGTATTCTTATTAGATCGTAAATGTAATTTTCTTTTTTAACAAGATCCCTAGTGAGGCCTACAAAATAATGTTTTCCTCTTCCTCATTTATGTTTTTATTTTAAATAAATGTTTATTAATCTGATTATGTTTCCCTTCTTCTTGTTTAAGTATGCTTCTCGGAATTACTGTTAGATGTGTAATGATAATGCCTGTTTGTTTGTTTTTATTTTAAGACGTTTCTTTTCTTTCTTTTTTTAAATAGCAGGAGTTTCAACTGGATAGTGACTACAGATTCAAATCATGCAGTTACTGGCCCAAATAAATACATGAATGATACCAATTCAACCAAAAATACCAATTCTAATACATCAAGGCAAACAATTGAAAATAACTGAGAAAAATAATTCCTTGCTCCTGATCAATATTTCTGATATATTTCCTCCCATGAAGTTGGTTGTTTAGCAATAAATTCCAAATTATAGAGGCACAGCATTCATTAGCGCATGCTTTAATACATAACTCTTTAGCAGAGCAGTCTTCAAGCTCTTGACTTCAACATGAACAGGGTAGCAATGAAAATGTCTCTACATTCATGTGATTTATACATGAAAATTATACTTTAATTTGCTACCAAAAAGTACATATCCGACTGAAGTTTAACACAAATGCCCTTACAGGTTGGAAACTCTGAAAAATATGTTTCAAGGTTATATATTAAGGAGCTATTCTAAAAAGAAACCATTCATATATATATACAGGCATATTTACACTTATTTTGTAAGTAGCTTATTAATCTGTATGACTTCATTGTTTTAAATTGGTCTCCCAGGTTCAATGCATTGCCTTTTAGCAGGCCAAAGTCTAAATTAATGTATATGTATTGTATTGTCTAAAATATCACGGTTTGCTGCAACAAGATTTCTCTTGATTTTCTGCTAATGGTTCTCCTCAAGTACTACACACTGGCCCTTTAAGGGCAAGGTCACACATGCATGAAAGCAGGCAAGTGCCTGAAAGTTCACCAAAGTTGACTCCACGCAAAGCGAAGATGCAAGTTTGCTTCGCCAAATGTGTTTTCGCCCCAATTAATGGAAGTCAAAAGCAGGACAAAACAACTACGTTTTGAAATGGTTTTATTCAAAAACAACATACAATAGAAAATACGCATTGGCAGCCATACTTTAAGAAATGGGGGTTAATATAACCAAGATATACATGAAGAGACAGCACATTTGCATTTTATTTTTGAGATAACATGGTTATGCAAAGTCAATGTATCAGAGGACACTTGACGCTTCGAGAAAACAGCATGTCCAAAACAATGCCAACACTCAAAACTATTCATTTCAGTGCATTCAGTTAACAAAAGGTTAAATTGTGAAATTTTTCCAAATGGCATGAAAGTTGTCAGCCTCTTTAAACAGTGATACATGAATCAACATTATTTTCTTAAATGTACTCAAATCAATTCCAAATTATTATTTTAATCCCATCAATTGGACACTGGTGAACAAAATCTGTCAATTTATTTACTTCTACATCACAGAAAGCTGTTTTCACTTTGTCTTCTGGACAGAAATCTAAATAGTTTTTCATTATAGCTCTTTCATACAAGGACAAAACAAGTAGCATTATCCAGGAGAAGCAACCATTCAGCAAACAAAACACAGAAAGACAGCTACGTGTCCTGCTGAGCAGTAGTTAGTCTGGATTCTGAGCCGAGTCTTGCATCTCAGATCCAAAGTCCCAACCACACAACATGTGGTTTAGGAAGTATGACTTTCTTTACAGTTCTGCACATTGTAGTTATGCATGTGAGAGATTTATTCTGTCTCTTTCTGTATATTGGGCCATGTTTAAATGAACATTTCAGTTTATCTACAAACATTTACACCACAAGCTGCTGCACCAAATTAAGGTCACTTCTGCTCTTCATGACTCTGAATCCCCATCTTCATCTTCCTCCTCGGCAGGTATAAATGATGGATCATCGAGTTTCTTCTGCTCTATCCCTCCATCTTTCTTCGCCCCGAGATGCAGCTCTCTGACAGTGAGGATGCGGATGAGCATGCTCTCCATGGTGCTGTCGTCCAGAAGGGCGGAGGAGAACCACAGGGGGCTGTTGGGGACGCAGCAGCGCTCTGGGTGAAGGTAGAACAGGTTGGTGCGCTGCTTGACGGACTCCGAGCTAAATGGAAGACAGTTGTTAATGCCAACATGGTGATCAACTGATTAAGGGGACCAATGTGCAGCACACATTTTCATTCATTATTAAGTCTATAATAGAAACATAATGAAGGAACTTGGCAGGGCAAGACAGTCAACAGATTAACAATTCTTGTTTTGTGCCATTATTTGGCTCAGACAAAGTAAAAGATTGTACACATATATAAGGATAGTCCCTCTTTAAACAATAGGCAGGTGCCCATATGAACATTAAAACAGTTTTTGGTCGCTGAAAGTAGTTCAGTGTGGAACTACACTCACCACTTGGAGAGATAGAACTCGTAGAGTCTGACTGGACAGCGGAGGGGGTTCTCTGTGTTCTCCATCATCTCCAGGATATCCTCTTTACTCTCCTCCTCCTTACGCCTCTTCGCAGGAACCTCTGGATCTGGAGAGGACACAAGCACAGTTACAACATTTCTAATATGAATCCATCCAATGTTGTGGAAGCACAATTTAACAGACCTGCTGGTTAAAAATACTATAAACACATTATGAATAACACTAAGTTGCTTTCCTGTTATGTGAATGTACTGCCTGGTGTAGCAATTGCATTGTTTAATAAACATGCACTAGATTATACGCCAACAAATAGACAGATTAAGTGAGGAAATATCCCTGGTGAGAATTTACTTAGAGAATATACAGTTTGATTGTTAAAAAAAAAAATCTCATTTAAGAAGACTTTTGATGCGTTTTAAAAATCTTAAAATCTATGTTTTTACCACGTGTTGAAATGGAACAAACAGGTATTTAATCTTGACCCTCGGCCATGCTGGTACCTGGCTCTGCCTCGTTTATGGATATTGGGGGGTAGAAGCGCAGGAAGGTGGTCTTGGTGTTGTTCTGGTTGGTTTTGGTGCAGCGCATGATGTGAGCGAAGGACAGCTGGCGGTGCTGCTCCACCGTGGTGAAGCCAAAGTACTTGCAGCAGAAGAAGAGCAGAGTGTTGAGGAGGACGATGGGGGAGTACGCCCCCAACTGTTTACAGTCCCACAGAAACTCCTCCTCCACACGGGAGTGGATATAACCTGCAGAGAGAGGGAGGGGGACCCGTTAGAAATCTGCTCAAATGTTTGTGTAAAACAGAGACCGACAGGAAGACAAACTGAAATATTAACAGAATCAAATTGCAAGAACCTGAATAACTCACCAGCTGCTGTGATTGAGGGTTTGAAATCTCTCAGATTATTAGTGAACTCAGTGGAGAACTTGCTGTAGAACCGATCCATGAATATGTTCTCTACACGACCGTTCTCAAACAGATGCTGAAGAGAGGCAAAAGGTTACAGGGTCACAATGAGCATGAGAATGGCTGTCATTTAATTTAATTTAATAAGTAAAACATGTGTAAGAATATTTCCTTTCTTGACATTTTGTGGGTTTATTTATCGGACTGAAAAGCTAAGAGAGCTTGTGGAACGTTGCGAACTGGCCACAGGAATACAACTTTTTCCATGTGTTAGAAATGTCTTGCCTGTTGAATGCCGAGGCAGAGGTAGAAGAGGGTGTCGGGGTAGTACGGCTCTCTATTGGGTCGTTTCACCTCAGCAATGAAAGAACAGAGTCCGTAGCTCAGCTCCGCAGTAGGTGCAGCTAAGAACATCCTCCTTCAACTCTATGGGACGAGCTGAAATCAAAACATATGGAGTCCAAAACAGTCAAAGTTAAAAGAAAGTTTAAAAAAAACATTCTGTGCAAAGATATAGTATATCAAACAACAGGCCAGTGACAACATCAAATTACCTCAAATCGTTAACTTAACACATGTGCCATCAGAGACAAAAAATCACAGACTGTCAAAAAGCTGCTCAAGGATATTTTCAAAATCTGTTTAACAAATCTTTTTTGAAGACTTCTTCCACCACTATTGAAAAAGAGCAACAGTTAAACAAGATGAAGGATTTCATTTCCTGTGACTTAGGGCGATAACGATTATTTTCATTATCGATTCATCTACAGGCTATTTTCTCGATTAATAGTTTGGTCCACTGTGATGTCTTTAGATGTCTGGCTTTGTCACTCCAAAACCTCAAAACATTCAGTTTAATATGATGTGAAACAGAGAAGCACGACATGTTTGCATGAAAAATTACTTTACGAAATATAAATGATCAAAATAGTTCCCAATGATTTTATCTGTTGGTCAACTAATCAATTAGTCAACTGATCATTGCGGCCTTACTGTGATTCTATATGGTTGAACTTTCTCACAGACAACAACCAACAAGGCTTTGCGTTTTTATTCCTTTGTGGCTCAATCGATTAGATTTTCCCTCTTTACTGTTGAGTGTTTTGGATCAAATTGTCCACCAGATGGTTTAATATAAGAACATAAGCTTGGGTTGAGTAAAGGAAAGGACTTGTCTCTGTTCTTGTCTTGTTAGACCTCAGTGCTGCTTTCGACATTGTTGATCATGACATTCTACTACAGAGACTGGAACATTGTGTTGGCATAAAAGGAACCGCACTAAGCTGGTTCAAGTCCTACTTATCTGAGCGATCTCAATTTGTATGTGTTAACGATAAATCCTCCATGACAGCCAAAGTCAGTCTTGGAGTTCCGCAGGGTTCTGTACTTGAGCCGATTCTCCATCCATCCATCGTCTACCGCTTATCCGGGATTGGGTCGCGGGGGCAGCAGCTCCAGTAAGGAACCCCAATCTTCCCTTCTCCGGGCCACATCCTCCAGCTCCGACTGGGGGATCCTGAGGCGTTCCCAGGCCAGAGAGGAGATATAATCTCTCCACCGAGTCCTGGGTCTTCCCCGGGGTCTCCTCCCAGCTGGACGTGCCTGGAACACCTCCCTAGGGAGGCGCCCAGGTGGCATCCTTACTAGATGCCCGAACCACCTCAACTGGCTCCTTTCAACGTAAAGGAGCAGCGGCTCTACTCCGAGTCTCTCACGGATGGCTGAGCTTCTCACCCTATCTCTAAGGGAGACGCCAGCCACCCGTCTGAGAAAACCCATTTCGGCCGCTTGTACCCGTGATCTCGTTCTTTCGGTCATGACCCAGCCTTCATGACCATAGGTGAGGGTAGGAACGAAGATCGACCGGTAGATTGAGAGCTTTGCCTTCTGGCTCAGCTCTCTTTTCGTCACAACGGTGCGGTAAAGTGACTGTAATACCGCCCCCGCTGCTCCGATTCTCCGGCCAATCTCTCGCTCCATTGTCCCCTCACTCGCGAACAAGACCCCGAGGTACTTGAACTCCTTCACTTGGGGTAATGGCTCATTCCCTACCCGGAGTAGGCAATCCACCGGTTTCCTGCTGAGAGCTATGGCCTCAGATTTGGAGGTGCTGATCCTCATCCCAACCGCTTCACACTCTGCTGCGAACCGATCCAGTGACTGTTGAAGGTCACAGACCGATGATGCCATAAGGACCACATCATCTTCAAAGAGCAGCGATGAGATCCTCAGGTCACCGAACTGCAACCCCTCTCCTCCACGACTACGCCTCGATATCCTATCCATGAAAATCACGAACAGGATTGGTGATAAAGCGCAGCCCTGGCGGAGGCCAACATTCACGGGAAACGAGTCCGACTTACTGCAGAGTATCCGGACACAACTCTCGCTTTGGGCGTACAGGGATTGGACGGCCCTCAAAAGTGACCCCCTCACCCCATACTCCCGCAGCACCTCCCACAGTATCACCCGGGGGACCCGGTCATACGCCTTCTCCAGATCCACAAAACACATGTAGACCGGATGGGCGTACTCCTAGGCCCCCTCCAGGATCCTTGCGAGAGTGAAGAGTTGGTCCGTTGTTCCACGACCAGGACGGAATCCGCATTGTTCCTCTTCAATCAGAGGTTCGACTACCGGCCGAACCCTCCTTTCCAGTACCTTGGAGTAGACTTTACCAGGGAGGCTGAGAAGTGTGATACCCCTGTAGTTGGCACACACTCTCTGGTCCCCCTTTTTAAATAGGGGAACCACCACCCCGGTCTGCCAACCCCTAGGCACTGTCCCAGACTTCCACGCAATGTTGACGAGGCGTGTCAACCAAGACAGCCCCTCAACACCCAAAGCCTTCAGCATTTCTGGACGGATCTCATCAACCCCTGCGGCTTTGCCACTGTGGAGTTGTTTGACTACCTCAGTGACTTCCATCAGGGAAATTGACGATGATCCCCCATCAGCTTCCAGCTCTGCCTCTACCATAGAGGGTGTGTTAGTCGGATTCAGGAGTTCCTCAAAGTGCTCCTTCCACCACCCGATAACCTTCTCAGTCAAAGTCAGCAGGGTCCCACCCTTGCTGTACACAGCTTGGATGGTTCCTCGCTTCCCCTCCTGAGGTGCCAGATGGTTTTCCAGAAGCACCTTGGTGCCGACCGAAAGTCCTTCTCCATAGCTTCTCCGAACTTCTCCCACACCCGCTGCTTTGCCTCTGACACGGCAGAAGCTGCCGCCCTTCTAGTCCTTCGATACCCTGCAACTGTTTCCGGAGTCCTCCCGGATAACATAACCCGGAAGGACTCCTTCTTCAGTCGGACGGCTTCCCTGACCACCGGGGTCCACCACGGTGTTCGAGGGTTACCGCCCCTTGAGGCACCTAAGACCTTGAGACCACAGCTCATCACCGCAGCTTCGAACAATCGCCCACTCAGGTTCAATGCCCCCAACCTCCACAGGGATGGCTGAAAAGCTCCGCCGGAGGTGTGAGTTAAAGATCCCCAGGACAGGGGCTTCCTCCAGACGTTCCCAGTTCACCCGCACTACCCGTTTGGGTTTACCAGATCTGTCCAGAGTCTTCCCCCACCCCTTGATCCAACTCACCACCAGATGGTGATCAGTCGACAGCTCTGCCCCTCTCTTCACCCGAGTGTCCAAAACATGCGGCTTCAGATCAGATGATACGATTACGAAATCGATCATTGACCTTTGGCCTAGGGTGCTCTGGTACCACGTGCACTTATGAGCATCCTTATGTTCGAACATGGTGTTTGTTATGGCCATTCCATGGCTAGCACAGAAGTCCAACAACAAACGACCGTTCGGGTTTAGATCAGGGAGGCCCTTCCTCCCAATCACGCCTCTCCAGGTGTCTCCATCGTTTCCCACGTGTGCGTTGAAGTCTCCCAGCAAGACTACGGAGTCCCCTACTGGAGCCCCCTGCAGGGCTCCATTCAGGGTCTCCAAGAAGGCTGAATACTCAGAACTGCGGTTTGGGGCATAGGCACAAACAACAGTCAGAGTTTTCCCCCCCATAACCCGAAGGCGTAGGGAGGCGACCCTCTCGTCCACCGGGATAAACTCCAACGTAGCGGCGCTCAGCCGGGGGCTAGTGAGTATCCCCACCCCGGCCCAACGCCTCACACCTTGGGCAGCTCCGGAGAAGAATAGAGTCCAACCCCTATCCAGGAGTAAGGTTCCAGAGCCAAGACTGTGCGTGGAGGTAAGCCCCACCAGATCCAACTGGTAGCGCTCCACCTACCGCACTAGTTCCGGCTCCTTCCCCCACAGAGAGGTGACGTTCCACGTCCCCAGAGCCAGCCTCTGCTGCCCGGGTCTGGTCCGTCGAAGTACCTGACCATCACTGCCACCCATGTGACAGCGCACCCGACCCCAGCGGTTTTTCCCATGAGTGGTGGGCCCACAGGATGGATGGATGGGAGGCACCACGTAGCTTCTTCGGGCTGTGCCCGACCGGGCTCCGTGGCAAACCCGGCCACCAGGCGCTCGCTGTCGGGCCCTCCCTCTGGGCCTGGCTCCAGACGGGGGCCCCGGGCTTCCTCCGGGCAGGGTCTCTCCTTTCCTTTCCCTTTCTTTCATGAAGTCGTTTTTGAACCAAAAATAAGACACATCCTGTCTCAAAATGATGCAGAAAAACTAGTCCATGCATTTGTTACTTCAAGGCTGGATTAGTGCAACTCATTGTTATCAGGTTGTCCCAAAAAGTCGCTTAAGACTCTTCAGTTGATCCAAAATGCAGCGGCACGTGTATTGACAAAACGGGATCATATTACTCCTGTATGAGCTGCTCTGCACTGGCTCCCGGTAAAATACACAATAGAATTCAAAATCCTTCTCCTGACTTACAAAGCAATTAATGGTCAGGCTCCAGCATATCTTAAAGATCTCATAGTACCTTATAAACCAACTAGAGCATTGTGCTCCCAGAATCAAGGGTTACTTGTGGTTCCTAGAGTCTCTAAGAGTACAATGGGAGCCAGAGCCTTCAGCTATCAAGCTCCTCTCCAGTGGAACCAGCTTCCAGTTTGTGTTCGGGAGGCAGACACACTCTCTACATTTAAGAGTAGGCTAAAGACTTTCCTTTTTGATAAAGCTTATAGTTAGGGCTGGCTCAGGTTTGCCCTGGATCAGCCCCTAGTTATGCTGCTATAGGCTTAGACTGCCAGGGGACACCTCCCTGCTCTCTTCCTTCTCTTCCTCTCTGCTCTCTTCCTTCTCTTCCTCTCTTCTTCTCCCTCTCTATCTGTATGCATTTATGTAAATGTATGTTACTAACTCATCATCCGGGGCATCATCCCCAGAGTTTCTCATGTGGCAGGTTGCCACTGATAAAGTTTACGTCAGGATCAGGAATCGTGGCTGCGCCTGCTGCCTTGGTCCTGCTGGACACCAGGAAGCCTTTTTGACATTTTCCTGGATTCATCCATACTTTCTCTTTTTTCAACACAACATAATTTCTGTCAAATGTCGTATTTGTACGATGTTGTTTATCCTGTACATACGACATCTATTGCACGTCTGTCCGTCCTGGGAGAGGGATCCCTCCTCAGTTTCTCTCCCTGAGGTTTCTTCCATTTTTCCCCCTTTAATTATAAATTAAAGTTTTTCCTTGTGCGATGCGAGGGTCTAAGGACAGAGGGTGTCGTATGCTGTACAGTCTGTAAAGCCCACTGAGACAAATGTATAATTTGTGATATTGGGCTATACAAATAAATTTGATTTGATATAAAAGGTTGGCTTTAGTCGTTGTATTTACTGTACATTCAGACTTACAACCAAAGCGTGGTTTCTCCAGGTTGGGTTGAGTTTGCCTCCACTGGATCCATCGCTTCCAGGCGTCAACTCCATATTGACTCTTCAGTTTTGGGACCTCTACAGCCACGGCCTTGTGCGTCGTCGACGCTTCAACTGTCTTAGACGACGACCGTTGGGACTTACGACCCTTAGACAAAGTGGAGAGAGTGAGTAGAATGCATCATGGATACCATCGGGTGAGACAATCCGCCACATGGAAGGTCCTAACTACACATTTATACACAGTACAATCCCATCTAGTCTTAAATGCACGAGCAGCATCTTATCTCTTCTCCCAGGCAGCTACCTTCTTTTCTCTGGCTTTCCTGTGAGCTTGTCGTTGTCGTGAAGCAGCAGGCGGAGGGCTCGGGGATCGCTTAGACTGCTCTCTCAACCGGGCCATCCTCTCCAGAGTTTCTGGAGAATGACACCAAATTAATTAATTGATTTGTTTTCTCCATCCACCTAGGCAACCTTTTCAACTAAACTCTTTAAAAAGCGGCTCAAGGCGGAGATAAAACTCAAATGTTGTCACATCATGGACAGCAATATGTAAATCTCATCTCCTCACCGACAGTGACGTCCGCTTCGAGGTCCATGGGAAGTTGGGGCTCAGAGTAAGGCTCATTAGTCAGGCCTGCAGGAATGTCTAAAATCGGGTCTCGACTGGGAGACCTGAAACCTGCATCAGAGACGTCCTCCCAGTTGTTGAGGAAACTGGCCAAGTCCTCGGTGTCCAAGTCGACACTGTAGTTACTGCCGTGGTCTGTGAACATTTAAACATTAGAGGAACTCGTCATCCAGTGTATGCATTGTTCTCATACTAAAACTCGTCTGTGGTGCCTCCGCAGCCTCACTTGGGTGGCAAGCTAGCAGGTGAGTCACCACATTTTTTAGTTGTCACAGAGTAAGACAGCTGCTCTGTACAAAGTTGACAAGCAGTCTTATCTTTGTTAGTTATTTTTCCATCTACAATATAGAACCCAAAACTTCTACTACTTCCACACACTGCTTCTCAGATGCTTTGGTGTTGGGATTGCCCGCTCAGGGCGACTTTGCTTGATAGTGCCATTACTAGCTGAGATACCTGAATAAGGCTAGCAATAGGTCAATCAGGTCATTACAGTTTGAATATTATGTTCAAATTTCAAATAAAAAGTAAGCGCCCCAGGTTGTTGGGAAAATGTTTAAGACTGGCTGGAATATTCAAACAATTGAGTAAAAACATTTTAAAAGGTGATCTCTGCTTTTGTCTCATTTCTTCTTCTTTTTTTAAGTTTATTCCTTTGACATGTTTTTCCCTCATTAGAAAGATGACAGTGTAGAAGCAGACTGGAAACAGGGGGGAGAGAGGGGTACGACATGCAACAAAAGGTCCCTTGGTGGGAATCCAGTCCGGGATGTTGTGGGTATCTGACATGCGCTGTCATCATTCCGCTCCAGAGTGATGTCTCGAGCTGTCAGTTGACATGAGCGCAATCGGCACAGCCCTACTGTACGAACACACACACTTTTCTGTCTTCTGATCAATTTCACTCCCTTTTCCATACACTAGAATGAATGATGCCGAATTGCCAGTTTTATGTTGTTTGAATCCCACTAAGCTAGTCAAGTTAGAGGTAAACTGTTTTTTATTGACCTAAAAAAATTGTTTTCAAAAAGCTAATTTACCCTCATCTTGATTGTTTGTCCGATATTATTAAAACCATTCTTTCTCTTCTTATCCTCAAACAGTGAAAACCACATTAAAACAGTTTCTCTCACCTACTGGAGCTGCTGCTTCTTGTCTCGCTCTCTCTCTTTCCACTTTCTCCTTTGGTCTCTCCTCTTTGTCATTATTCTCATGTTGTTCTGCGACCATCTCTGCCATGAGGATGAGCTCTGCCTCAAAGGGGTCAGAAGGGATCTTTTGCTTGATCTCCTGGATGGTTTCCAAGATGCGTTCAGCGCTGTCCATTGTCACAGGAAGGAACATGGGTACAGGCACCTGTGGTAGACAGTAAGGAAATAACAGCATGTGAGGGTCTGTAATGAGGATGAAGACACTGTTGTCTAATATAAATATGAAATGTTGCTATCCTGATAAAATGATGATACATTTCTGATTTAATTTAGCTTCAGAGAATCAAACACTAAAATCAGTTGTGTGTGTATTTGACATACCGGTAATGGCAGGCCCACAGGTTTGGGGGTATACTGGCTGTACAAGTTCATGGGTACAGGAACATACACCGGCACTGGGACAGGAACGATCATGATTTTAGGAAAGATGTCGTCTGTAGAGAGGGGAAAAAATAAAAGCAATGTCAAGAGTTCTAAAATTAAAATGAGTAGTGATATGTAAATACAGAATCTAAAGTTTTAGACCCTGCGCATTCAAAGGTTTTGCTAATCAGTGAGTGAGGATTTAATTGTGCGGCTCTAAAGAACAAGAACAATATTACTCGATATTTTCAAGGGAAAAAAGAAAAATGTATTTGTACCAACTTGCACACAAAAACTTTTACCAGTTGGCGAGAAAGTATTTTAAAAACACGGATACAAATACTGATTAGTAAAGTATATGCTTGCAGAGGCGGTGGAATGAATGTGTAAAGAATTTGCCAAATATTAATTTTGGAATTCTTCTTCTTGCTTGTGAAAAATCTCAAACTTCCAAGTCTGCTGACGATTACCCTTACATACATGTTTAACCTCCCACTACAATGTAGTTGAAATTTGACTTCCCTTACATTTAGTAAACACTCTCTTCAGGCCTGGTAAATATAGACATGATATACACATGATTATCAAATAATATAACTAAAACCAGCAATGACGTCTGTGTTTAGTGTGTTTGCTTGTTTTGCAAAGATGTTGTTACCATAGAAACACTGATGTCTGGGTGTTGCTGTACCTGTCTGTGATTCGACATCGACTGTCTGCGTTCTGCAGGAAACCCCTTTGTTCTGCACCAGCGGTCTGCAGAGCACCGCCTTGTTCTTCAGGATTTTTGGGCCAGAAGGAGAATGAACTTTCACCGTATCCGTCTGAATACTGATCTGAAGACAGACAAAAGTAATAAATAGCAACAACTCCAGAATGAATAAACTGAACTAACAACAAATGGACTAATAATGAGCTTATGGCAGCCGCAGCAGAGATCCTCACAAATTGCTGTTTCTAAAAGTCTGTCTGTCTGTATGTCCGCCTACTATCACCTCTAGAGGAAGAAGTGGTATTACAGACTGGACAGAGCGCAGCTAACTGTTAGCATGCTAACTTCGGTAGATATCTCTGCAACACAACACAGAGACGTCTTTAACGTCAACATTGTTACCTCTTCACTGTTGATAATGTTAGTTCATTATTATTAATAAATCGAATTAATGGTTTAAGTTTAAATTCTGGCATATCTTACACATGCAACCTTTATCTTTCCAAATCCTAAAAAGATGTGTGTCCCACCTGTGCAGTATTGGGCTCATCCTTCACGTTTGCTGTAGCTGTAGAAGATATCAGAGCTTGATCATACTCGTCATCTATAGGCTCATCCTTCACCTTGACCAAAGGCGGTGAAGGAGACGACTTGATTGGCTGAGTTGTAGCGCTTTCCTACAACAGGATAAAAGGATATATTGCTTGTATACACACACACACACACACACAATATAATGTACAATATACACTTTCCTTGAAGCTGTTTACTTATGTTATTTTACAATTTCAAATAGTAGTTTAGGCCTATATTTGTTTATTTATTCTCTATCATTTCACTTGAAACCGTTATGTTTTCTGCACTGAAGTTCTTAATAAAATTAGAAGATACTTTTCATTTGTCAAGTATTTAATATACAGGAGTATACAAAACGTACCATGTGATAATCACCATACACTATTCATGTATTAAATTAACAGTAAACCAGCTATGTCATGATATATTCCGTTATCGAGAAATGTAATCGGGATAGAAGATTTTGGCCATCTCGCCAGGGGGAGGTTAGAGCAACAGCCCTCAGACGATGCACGTCCCTGCTTACCGTTACCGCAGACACGTTGGCGCTTCCAGCAGTCTGCCCCGCGGCGTGGGCAGCGGATGGGACGGCAGCAGGCGTCGGATGGGTACAACCTTCGTGGTGGATCAAGTCATTGGGTGAGAAATGGTCGCTGCCTACCAGTATACAACGACGCCGGAGTGTCTCCTTTGAAGTGTTTGGGTCCAAAGCACGAAGCCATAACTTGCATCGTCCCGGGTCATTTAATGGTAGCTTGTGAAAACTTCCTGCAGACCAAGTTTTTTGTTTATTTTTGCAACAAAAAGTGAACATGTATTAGTAAAACTAAAATAACTATTTCATTAAATATATTTATCAGCACATGCTTTTAAACTTAGGGACTTTATATACATATATTGTAAACATCTTACCTGGCGAAGTTGATAGGCATTCTAGTTCTAGTGTATTTAAAGATACTAAGGCTTGGGCTGCTTCTAATTTTGCTTTCTTGGCAGATCTTTCCTTCCTCCTGCTGCTTCTTGATGCTGCCGAGATGAGCATTCGTCCTGATCTTTTCGTGTCCTAATTTTTGTGTTGGCGCCCAATCTGGGTTTGTTTTATCATAAAGCTTTGCCGATTCGCCTAGTGACGAGAAGTAAGGTGGGAAGTAAGGTCTTACAGTGTTCGGGTATATCATAAGCACAAATGTTTAACGTAAACATTGAAAACATAGCTTACCAGATATAAAGTGGTCGCCACACACACGGGTGAATTTTGCTTTTTCTTCTGTTAAATCCTTACGATTTATGTTGCTAAACCACAGCTGACGGCGTTCAGTAGACAGTAATTCATCCCTCTTTTGTGGATCGTTGTTTTTGATGATTTTAGGAAATCTAAAGAACCGTTTCCCTCGGTCACGACCAGCGTAATTACCACATTTATACACCTGCGCACACGATTGGCATTTTCTTTCAATCTTAGACGTTTAAATACAAAGAAAATGACGAAGCGTTGCAGCAACTCACACGTGAACGGCCGCAGTCTTGGTTGTGTATATCATCCAACATGGCTGACTTCCGGTTTGGGAAATAACGTGACGTTTCATGCACACAAAGAATATAAACAGCAGAGGAGGACGCCATTGTTTACATCTTTCGGGCCAATCACAAGCGTTTATCTCATATGGGGCGTGTTTGAGACATGACTGTAAAGAGGGGCGCCGTTCAGGCATTTTAGAAAACAACAAACTGCAAATCTCTGACAAAATATCCTGTGTATGTACTCCTGTATATTCATTATTAATAATATTATTATTATTGTATCTTATATCAGTGATGTGTGTGCTTCTGTTGTTTACCTGATTGTATATTGCTATTTTGTCAATTAAAAAATATTTTTCTGTAATACTTGCATCTGGTATTCTTATTAGATCGTAAATGTAATTTTCTTTTTTAACAAGATCCCTAGTGAGGCCTACAAAATAATGTTTTCCTCTTCCTCATTTATGTTTTTATTTTAAATAAATGTTTATTAATCTGATTATGTTTCCCTTCTTCTTGTTTAAGTATGCTTCTCGGAATTACTGTTAGATGTGTAATGATAATGCCTGTTTGTTTGTTTTTATTTTAAGACGTTTCTTTTCTTTCTTTTTTTAAATAGCAGGAGTTTCAACTGGATAGTGACTACAGATTCAAATCATGCAGTTACTGGCCCAAATAAATACATGAATGATACCAATTCAACCAAAAATACCAATTCTAATACATCAAGGCAAACAATTGAAAATAACTGAGAAAAATAATTCCTTGCTCCTGATCAATATTTCTGATATATTTCCTCCCATGAAGTTGGTTGTTTAGCAATAAATTCCAAATTATAGAGGCACAGCATTCATTAGCATACATTTATGTGATTTATACATGAAAATTATACTTTAATTTGCTACCAAAAAGTACATATCCGACTGAAGTTTAACACAAATGCCCTTACAGGTTGGAAACTCTGAAAAATATGTTTCAAGGTTATATATTAAGGAGCTATTCTAAAAAGAAACCATTCATATATATATATACAGGCATATTTACACTTATTTTGTAAGTAGCTTATTAATCTGTATGACTTCATTGTTTTAAATTGGTCTTCCAGGTTCAATGCATTGCCTTTTAGCAGGCCAAAGTCTAAATTAATGTTTTGTTAAGACGTACACTATATGGCCAAAAGTATGTGGATAGCCAAACATTACATAAACACTGATGTTGGATGATGAGGTCTGGCTTGCAGTCTACGTTCCAGTTCATCATTGGACAAGATTGAGAAGTTCTTCCACACCAAACAAACAAAAAAACAAAATGTGTTTTGGCTTTGTACACAGGGGCATTGCCATGTTGAAGCAGGAAAGAAACATGCTGCCACACAGTTTTAGGCTTGTATTGTCTAAAATATCACGGTTTGCTGCAGCAATATTTCTCTTGATTTTCTGCTAATGGTTCTCCTCAAGTACTACACACTGGCCCTTTAAGGGCAAGGTCACACATGCATGAAAGCAGGCAAGTGCCTGAAAGTTCACCAAAGTTGACTCCACGCAAAGCGAAGATGCAAGTTTGCTTCGCCAAATGTGTTTTCGCCCCAATTAATGGAAGTCAAAAGCAGGACAAAACTACGTTTTGAAATGGTTTTATTCAAAAACAACATACAATAGAAAATACACATTGGCAGCCATACTTTAAGGAATGGGGGTTAATATAACCAAGATATACATGAAGAGACAGTATATTTGCATTTTATTTTTGAGATAACATGGTTATGCAAAGTCAATGTATCAGAGGACACTTGACGCTTCGAGAAAACAGCATGTCCAAAACAATGCCAACACTCAAAACTATTCATTTCAGTGCATTCAGTTAACAAAAGGTTAAATTGTGAAATTTTTCCAAATGGCATGAAAGTTGTCAGCCTCTTTAAACAGTGATACATTAATCAACATTATTTTCTTAAATGTACTCAAATCAATTCCAAATTATTATTTTAATCCCATCAATTGGACACTGGTGAACAAAATCTGTCAATTTATATTATTTAGGCAAAAGGACCAGACCTTTCAGAGACAGATTATTTGAAGAATTAAATCTTTTGTGTAAACTCTATTTTTTTTCATTTTACAAGTTGGAGAAGCCTCTAGAAAATGAACTAAAGACCTACCAGCAGATATAATGGAATAAGCCACAATTATGATAGACTTTGGTATAATCAAATCTGTGAATTCCAGGAATTATGTTGTTATGAAGTGAAATTCCAAAAATTTGAAAAATGTGCAAAAGCATGTGCTCTTTGACTGACACCAAATCATGGCATTGATGCATTGTTAAGAAATCAAACTATATGGCAGGTTTGTCTTACAACATGATGGTCGACAATTTACTTCTACATCACAGAAAGCTGTTTTCACTTTGTCTTCTGGACAGAAATCTAAATAGTTTTTCATTATAGCTCTTTCATACAAGGACAAAACAAGTAGCATTATCCAGGAGAAGCAACCATTCAGCAAACAAAACTCAGAAAGACAGCTACGTGTCCTGCTGAGCAGTAGTTAGTCTGGATTCTGAGCCGAGTCTTGCATCTCAGATCCAAAGTCCCAACCACACAACATGTGGTTTAGGAAGTATGACTTTCTTTACAGTTCTGCACATTGTAGTTATGCATGTGAGAGATTTATTCTGTCTCTTTCTGTATATTGGGCCATGTTTAAATGAACATTTCAGTTTATCTACAAACATTTACACCACAAGCTGCTGCACCAAATTAAGGTCACTTCTGCTCTTCATGACTCTGAATCCCCATCTTCATCTTCCTCCTCGGCAGGTATAAATGATGGATCATCGAGTTTCTTCTGCTCTATCCCTCCATCTTTCTTCGCCCCGAGATGCAGCTCTCTGACAGTGAGGATGCGGATGAGCATGCTCTCCATGGTGCTGTCGTCCAGAAGGGCGGAGGAGAACCACAGGGGGCTGTTGGGGACGCAGCAGCGCTCTGGGTGAAGGTAGAACAGGTTGGTGCGCTGCTTGACGGACTCCGAGCTAAATGGAAGACAGTTGTTAATGCCAACATGGTGATCAACTGATTAAGGGGACCAATGTGCAGCACACATTTTCATTCATTATTAAGTCTATAATAGAAACATAATGAAGGAACTTGGCAGGGCAAGACAGTCAACAGATTAACAATTCTTGTTTTGTGCCATTATTTGGCTCAGACAAAGTAAAAGATTGTACACATATATAAGGATAGTCCCTCTTTAAACAATAGGCAGGTGCCCATATGAACATTAAAACAGTTTTTGGTCGCTGAAAGTAGTTCAGTGTGGAACTACACTCACCACTTGGAGAGATAGAACTCGTAGAGTCTGACTGGACAGCGGAGGGGGTTCTCTGTGTTCTCCATCATCTCCAGGATATCCTCTTTACTCTCCTCCTCCTTACGCCTCTTCGCAGGAACCTCTGGATCTGGAGAGGACACAAGCACAGTTACAACATTTATAATATGAATCCATCCAATGTTGTGGAAGCACAATTTAACAGACCTGCTGGTTAAAAATACTATAAACACATTATGAATAACACTAAGTTGCTTTCCTGTTATGTGAATGTACTGCCTGGAACAAACAGGTATTTAATCTTGACCCTCGGCCATGCTGGTACCTGGCTCTGCCTCGTTTATGGATATTGGGGGGTAGAAGCGCAGGAAGGTGGTCTTGGTGTTGTTCTGGTTAGTTTTGGTGCAGCGCATGACGTGAGCGAAGGACAGCTGGCGGTGCTGCTCCACCGTGGTGAAGCCAAAGTACTTGCAGCAGAAGAAGAGCAGAGTGTTGAGGAGGACGATGGGGGAGTACGCCCCCAACTGTTTACAGTCCCACAGAAACTCCTCCTCCACACGGGAGTGGATATAACCTGCAGAGAGAGGGATGGGGACCCGTTAGAAATCTGCTCAAATGTTTGTGTAAAACAGAGACCGACAGGAAGACAAACTGAAATATTAACAGAATCAAATTGCAAGAACCTGAATAACTCACCAGCTGCTGTGATTGAGGGTTTGAAATCTCTCAGATTATTAGTGAACTCAGTGGAGAACTTGCTGTAGAACCGATCCATGAATATGTTCTCTACACGACCGTTCTCAAACAGATGCTGAAGAGAGGCAAAAGGTTACAGGGTCACAATGAGCATGAGAATGGCTGTCATTTAATTTAATTTAATAAGTAAAACATGTGTAAGAATATTTCCTTTTTTGACATTTTGAGGGTTTATTTATCGGTACTGAAAAGCTAAGAGAGCTTGTGGAATGTTGCGAACTGGCCACAGGAACACAACTTTTTCCGTGTGTGAGAAATGCCTTGCCTGTTGAATGCCGAGGCAGAGGTAGAAGAGGGTGTCGGGGGAGTACGGCTCTCTATTGGGTCGTTTCACCTCAGCAATGAAAGAACAAAGTCCGTAGCTCAGCTCCGCAGTAGTGCAGCTAAGAACATCCTCCTTCAACTCTATGGGACGAGCTGAAATCAAAACATAAGGAGTCCAAAACAGTCAAAGTTAAAAGAAAGTTTAAAAAAAACATTCTGTGCAAAGATATAGTATATCAAACAACAGGCCAGTGACAACATCAAATTACCTCAAATCGTTAACTTAACACATGTGCCATCAGAGACAAAAAATCACAGACTGTCAAAAGCTGCTCAAGGATATTTTCAAAATCTGTTTAACAAATCTTTTTTGAAGACTTCTTCCACCACTATTGAAAAAGAGCAACAGTTAAACAAGATGAAGGATTTCATTTCCTGTGACTTAGGGCGATAACGATTATTTTCATTATCGATTCATCTACAGACTATTTTCTCGATTGATAGTTTGGTCCACTGTGATGTCTTTAGATGTCTGGCTTTTGTCACTCCAAAACCTCAAAACATTCAGTTTAATATGATATGAAACAGAGAAGCACGACATGTTTGCATGAAAAATTACCTTACGAAATATAAATGATCAAAATAGTTCCCAATGATTTTTCTGTTGCTCAACTAATCAATTAGTCAACTGATCATTGCGGCCTTACTGTGATTCTATATGGTTGAACTTTCTCACAGACAACAACCAACAAGGCTTTGCGTTTTTATTCCTTTGTGGTTTAATATAAGAACATAAGCTTGGGTTGAGTAAAGGAAAGGACTTGTCTCTGTACTTGTCTTGTTAGACCTCAGTGGTGCCTTCGACATTGTTGATCATGACATTCTACTACAGAGACTGGAACATTGTGTTGGCATAAAAGGAACCGCACTAAGCTGGTTCAAGTCCTATTTATCTGAGCGATCTCAATTTGTACTTGTTAACGATAAATCCTCCATGACAGCCAAAGTCAGTCTTGGAGTTCCGCAGGGTTCTGTACTTGGACCTATTCTATTCACCTTATATATGCTTCCTTTGGGCAATATTATAAAGGAACCACTCTATAAACTTTCATTGCTATGCGGATGATACCCAATTATATCTATCAATTAAACCAGACGAAACCAATCAATTGGCTAAACTTCAAGCATGCCTTCAGGACATAAAAACTTGGATGTCTAGCAACTTTTTGATGTTAAACACAGACAAAACTGAAGTTATTATACTTGGCCCTAAATGCCTCCGAAACATAGAAGCTCTGGATGGCATTCATTTAGCCTGCAGCACCTCTGTAAGGAATCTTGGCGTCATCTTTGATCAAGATCTGTCGTTTAACTCCCACATAAAACAAATCTCAAGGACTGCCTTCTTTCATCTACGTAACATTGCAAAGACACATCCTGTCTCAAAGTGATGCAGAAAAACTAGTCCATGCATTTGTTACTTCAAGGCTGGATTACTACAACTCATTGTTATCAGGTTGTCCCAAAAAGTCGCTTAAGACTCTTCAGTTGATCCAAAATGCAAGCGGCACGTGTATTGACAAGAACAAGGAAACGGGATCATATTACTCCTGTATTAGCTGCTCTGCACTGGCTCCCGGTAAAATACACAATAGAATTCAAAATCCTTCTCCTGACTTACAAAGCAATTAATGGTCAGGCTCCAGCATATCTTAAAGATCTCATAGTACCTTATAAACCAACTAGAGCATTACGCTCCCAGACTGCAGGGTTACTTGTGGTTCCTAGAGTCTCTAAGAGTACAATGGGAGCCAGAGCCTTCAGCTATCAAGCTCCTCTCCAGTGGAACCAGCTTCCAGTTTGTGTTCGGGAGGCAGACACACTCTCCACATTTAAGAGTAGGCTAAAGACTTTCCTTTTTGATAAAGCTTATAGTTAGGGCTGGCTCAGGTTTGCCCTGGATCAGCCCCTAGTTATGCTGCTATAGGCTTCGACTGCCAGGGGACACCTCCCTGCTCTCTTCCTCTCTCCTCCCCTCCCTCTCTTCTTCTCCCCCTCTATCTGTATGCATTTATGTAAATGTATGTTACTAACTCATCATCCGGGGCATCATCCCCAGAGTTTCTGTGTCTCTCATGTGGCAGGTTGCCACTGATAAAGTTTACGTCAGGGTCAGGAATCGTGGCTGCGCCTGCTGCCCTGGTCCTGCTGGACACCAGGAAGCCTTTTTGACATTTTCCTGGATTCATCCATACTTTCTCTTTTTTCAGCACAACATCATTTCTGTCAAATGTTGTATTTGTACTATGTTGTTTATCCTGTACATACGACATCTATTGCACGTCTGTCCGTCCTGGGAGAGGGATCCCTCCTCAGTTTCTCTCCCTGAGGTTTCTTCCATTTTTCCCCCTTTAATTATAAATTAAAGTTTTTCCTTGTGCGACGCGAGGGTCTAAGGACAGAGGGTGTCGTATGCTGTACAGCAGGGGTCCCCAAACTTTTTCCTGTGAGGGCCACATAACTTTTCCCTTCTCTGATGGGGGCCGGGGTCAGTTTGTAACAGAAAAAGTGTGACGATCGCAGGGGTGCCTAAACGTAAACATTCATTGTTTTCCAGAAAGCCACACATAACCAAATATTAATAACCCTCTCTGGGTTCTTCACAGAAAAAATAAAGTTTCACTTGTTCCAAAAGCAGCGCAAGTTTCACCTCAAATGCTTTTATGTGAGAATACATGTCGCAAATGAGTTCCCCCTGGCCTTGTAGCTGCAAGTTAAGGCTGTCCAGCATTTCTGTCACGTCTGTTAAAAATGCGAGGTGCCATTTCCATTCTGGGTCGATCAGCTCTGGGACCATTTTGTCTTTTGAATTAAGAAATGCGTTAATTTCGGGTAGCAGCTCGTAAAAACACCTCAAAACTCTGCCCCGGCTGAACCATAGGACCTCTGTGTAGTACAGCACATCGCCGTGCGCAGGCTCCAGTTCAGACAGGAATTGTTGGAACTGCCTGTTTAAGTCCCTTTGCTCTGATGAAGTTTATGCATGACACCACAACCTTCATGACAGAATCCCACTTCAACACTTTGCAGCACAGTGCTTGCTGGTGAATTAGGCAGTGGACTTGTAGCGGGGCGGTGAGACCCCGTTCTTCCATCTCCCGGTTCATGCGTCCTATTAGACCCCGAGACGCGCCCACCATACTAGGAGCCCCGTCAGTCGTGATGCTGGCAAGCTTTGACCAGTCTAGGTCCAACTCTTCCATGGTTTGGCATACTTTGCCGAAAATATCCTCCCCCGCTGTAGTCCCTTTGAGACTTTGGAGGGCTGCCAGCTCCTCGCACATCTCAAAGTTTGCGCTAACTCCACGAATAAAAATGAGCAGCTGCGCTGTGTCTTGCACGTCCGTGCTCTCATCCAGTGCTAATGAAAAAAAGTCAAATTCTTTCGTCTTCTGCTGCAGCTGGGCATACACATTACCCCCGATTTCTTCAATGTGTCTGCTCGCATTTGGCCTTGCAAGTTATCATACTTGTCTTTGTGACGGGATTCATAGTGTCGGCGCAGATTGTATTCTTTGAATACCGCCACCGCCTCTTGACAGATGAGACAAACAGCCTTTTCTTTGCATTGAACAAAAAAAGAATCGTTTGACCACTGCAGGTTAAATACCCTGCATTCTGAATCAATTGTTCTCTTACCTAACCTTTTCGCCATTATTCCGTTCTATTTGACAGGGGCTAGTCTAGGATTGGCGAGGCCAGACTGAAAAAAAAAATCATAATGCGTCTCTGGTATTGTTCAGGGGGCCGGGCCAAATGTGGAGGTGGGCCGTATCCGGCCCGCGGGCCTTAGTATGGGGACCACTGCTGTACAGTCTGTAAAGCACACTGAGACAAATGTATAATTTGTGATATTGGGCTATATAAATACATTTGATTTGATTTGATATAAAAGGTTGGCTTTAGTCGTTGTATTTACTGTACATTCAGACTTACAACCGAAGCGTGGTTTCTCCAGGTTGGGTTGAGTTTGCCTCCACTGGATCCATCGCTTCCAGGCGTCAACTCCATATTGACTCTTCAGTTTTGGGACCTCTACAGCCACGGCCTTGTGCGTCGTCGACGCTTCAACTGTCTTAGACGACGACCGTTGGGACTTACGACCCTTAGACAAAGTGGAGAGAGTGAGTAGAATGCATCATGGATACCATCGGGTGAGACAATCCGCCACATGGAAGGTCCTAACTACACATTTATACACAGTACAATCCCATCTAGTCTTAAATGCACGAGCAGCATCTTATCTCTTCTCCCTGGCAGCTACCTTCTTTTCTCTGGCTTTCCTGTGAGCTTGTCGTCGTCGTGAAGCAGCAGGCGGAGGGCTCGGGGATCGCTTAGACTGCTCTCTCAACCGGGCCATCCTCTCCAGAGTTTCTGGAGAATGACACCAAATTAAACATTATTCCAAAGGATTTGTTTTCCCCATCCACCTAGGCAACCTTTTCAACTAAACTCTTTAAAACGCGGCTCAAGGCGGAGATAAAACTCAAATGTTGTCACATCATGGACAGCAATATGTAAATCTCATCTCCTCACCGACAGTGACGTCCGCTTCGAGGTCCATGGGAAGTTGGGGCTCAGAGTAAGGCTCATTAGTCAGGCCTGCAGGAATGTCTAAAATCGGGTCTCGACTGGGAGACCTGAAACCTGCATCAGAGACGTCCTCCCAGTTGTTGAGGAAACTGGCCAAGTCCTCGGTGTCCAAGTCGACACTGTAGTTACTGCCGTGGTCTGTGAACATTTAAACATTAGAGGAACTCGTCATCCAGTGTATGCATTGTTCTCATACTAAAACTCGTCTGTGGTGCCTCCGCAGCCTCACTTGGGTGGCAAGCTAGCAGGTGAGTCCCCACATTTTTTAGTTGTCACAGAGTAAAAAAACTGCTTTGTACAAAGTTGACAAGCAGTCTTATCTCTGTTAGTTATTTTTCCATCTACAATATAGAACCCAAAATTTCTACTACTTCCACACACTGCTTCTCAGATGCTTTGGTGTTGGGATTGCCCGCTCAGGGCGACTTTGCTTGATAGTGCCATTACTAGCTGAGATACCTGAATAATTCCTTTGACATGTTTTTCCCTCATTAGAAAGATGACAGTGTAGAAGCAGACTGGAAACAGGGGGGAGAGAGGGGTACGACATGCAACAAAAGGTCCCTTGGTCGGAATCCAGTCCGGGATGTTGTGGGTATCCGACATGCGCTGTCATCATTCCGCTCCAGAGTGATGTCTCGAGCTGTCAGTTGACATGAGCTCAATCGGCACAGCCCTACTGTACGAACACACACACTTTTCTGTCTTCTGATCAATTTCACTCCCTTTTCCATACACTAGAATAAATGATGCCGAATTGCCAGTTTTATGTTGTTTGAATCCCACTAAGCTAGTCAAGTTAGAGGTAAACTGTTTTTTATTGACCTAAAAAAATTATTTTCAAAAAGCTAATTCACCCTCATCTTGATTGTTTGTCCGATATTATTAAAACCATTCTTTCTCTTCTTATCACTGTTTCCTCAAACAGTGAAAACCACATTAAAACAGTTTCTCTCACCTACTGGAGCTGCTGCTTCTTGTATCGCTCTCTCTCTTTCCACTTTCTCCTTTGGTCTCTCCTCTTTGTCATTATTCTCATGTTGTTCTGCGACCATCTCTGCCATGAGGATGAGCTCTGCCTCAAAGGGGTCAGAAGGGATCTTTTGCTTGATCTCCTGGATGGTTTCCAAGATGCGTTCAGCGCTGTCCATTGTCACAGGAAGGAACATGGGTACAGGCACCTGTGGTAGACAGTAAGGAAATAACAGCATGTGAGGGTCTGTAATGTGGATGAAGACACTGTTGTCTAATATAAATATGAAATGTTGCTATCCTGATAAAATGATGATACATTTCTGATTTAATTTAGCTTCAGAGAATCAAACACTAAAATCGGTTGTGTGTGTATTTGACATACCGGTAATGGCAGGCCCACAGGTTTGGGGGTATACTGGCTGTACAAGTTCATGGGTACAGGAACATACACCGGCACTGGGACAGGAACGATCATGATTTTAGGAAAGATGTCGTCTGTAGAGAGGGGAAAAAATAAAAGCAATGTCAAGAGTTCCAAAATTAAAATGAGTAGTGATATGTAAATACAGAATCTAAAGTTTTAGACCCTGCGCATTCAAAGGTTTTGCTAATCAGTGAGTGAGGATTTAATTGTGGGGCTCTAAAGAACAAGAACAATATTACTCGATATTTTCAAGGGAAAAAAGAAAAATGTATTTGTACCAACTTGCACACAAAAACTTTTACCAGTTGGCGAGAAAGTATTTTAAAAACACGGATACAAATACTGATTAGTAAAGTATATGCTTGCAGAGGCGGTGGAATGAATGTGTAAAGAATTTGCCAAATATTAATTTTGGAATTCTTCTTCTTGCTCGTGAAAAATCTCAAACTTCCAAGTCTGCTGACGATTACCCTTACATTTAGTAAACACTCTCTTCAGGCCTGGTAGATATAGACATGATATACACATGATTATCAAATAATATAACTAAAACCAGCAATGACGTCTGTGTTTAGTGTGTTTGCTTGTTTTGCAAAGATGTTGTTACCATAGAAACACTGATGTCTGGGTGTTGCTGTACCTGTCTGTGATTCGACATCGACTGTCTGCGTTCTGCAGGAAACCCCTTTGTTCTGCACCAGCGGTCTGCAGAGCACCGCCTTGTTCTTCAGGATTTTTGGGCCAGAAGGAGAATGAACTTTCACCGTATCCGTCTGAATACTGATCTGAAGACAGACAAAAGTAATAAATAGCAACAACTCCAGAATGAATAAACTGAACTAACAACAAATGGACTAATAATGAGCTTATGGCAGCCGCAGCAGAGATCCTCACAAATTGCTGTTTCTAAAAGTCTGTTCTGGCTGAACACACTGCACTAATGTTTTTAAAATTGTGGACAGACTTATAGTAAATCAAAGTTTCATCGTTTTACCGATGCAAATTTGATGAGTTAGGATGTTTCTCCACTCATTTGCGCATCTTTTCCTTTAATTTGTCACCAACTTACATGTCCAGAGTTCTTTGATTGAAAGAGTGTGCCTGTGGAGACAATGACAAAGTATGAAAACTTCATATTCAACACTGGCAACTAATTGAATGAGCACACAGCATGTTTATCCCGCTTATATGTTTGAGTTATAGTTAATAAATACCTGTGTTTGTGTGCTGAGCAGTTCTGTCGGAAGCATTTGATTTCCCTACTGGAGTCCCTGCAAGCGAGATGACGTTGGCGATGACGGGTGTGGCCTCCGCTGTACCTGCACATCCAGGAAAACATCAGGAAACACAAGAGTAGTCAGCGGGGGATTATGCTGATCAAATTCATAACATTGTAATTAACCCTTGAGCCTCACGAGGGACATTTTTGGCTTTTGAATTTTCTGATCATTTTTGTTGTGTTGATGCATATGGCATACATTTTGGGAAGGGTGCTGAGGTTGTCTTTTCTTTTCAAATTTTGGAAGTTCGACTCCTATAGTTCTATAACAGTGTATAATAAACGGTGGAGCCAAAATATAGACAGTCCAACTATTAAGGACAAAAATGTCCTTATTGAAAACCATTAAAAACACATCGGTGGCATTATGTTATCAAACTTGCATGTAAAAGGTTTAAAATTCTAAAAATTAGGAATATTTAGTCGTTATGATCAGGACTGACGTTTTAATTTCATTTAGTAAAAGTGGAAAATAATATTAATATATTATATAATATTTTTTAAGGGAGGCACAAGGGTTAAAAACCACAATATATGGGAAAAAAATTGAAATGGCAACAATAACACACACCTTTGATGATCTCGCCCTGTGCGGCCACTTTATCACAGCAGAACTGTAGCAGACAACTCAGGTCACAGAAGTGTTTGACTTCTCCCAGCATGGGAAGACTCTGCTTCAGTTTTCCTTTGCGGCTGCACGTGTCACACTTTGCAACCTGAGAGAAAACAGTGAGTAAGCATTTAGATCATCATCACCGTCATTTTTTTGTCAACTATGCACTGAGGCTTGCTTACATGGCAGAAGAGCATGGTGTATTTGGACCGGCAATCGTCAGAGCAGAACTCCTCCGTCGAGCCTCCGTACTGTGCCGTCACCAACTTCTTGGATACACTGTGGCAGTAGACGCAGGAGTGACAGTGTTTCCCCCAGTTTTTGGTCTGGTCGTGTCTGAAGAGGAGCTTACAGCCTGGGAGAGCGGAGAGGAGCGGAGAGGACAATATAAATCATTGTTTTTTCCCGCGTCTTCAAGATACAAGTTTGTTGTTTTAACATGTTCAACACAACTTGGAAGTGATTACACGCTCTGATGGTGTGTGGTTGTGATCCGTGAAATAAATGAGCACCTGCTACCTGCAACATACCGGGTAAATGTTTGCTGTGGCAGGTCAAATATTCAAGTCTCCTAAACCACCAAGGCAGATTAAAGCATTAAACATAGATTTCAGAAGTGGCAGACCAAATGATTGAGTGGGATGTTCATTGACGTGCCACAGTGGCAGGGGAGGGAAAACTTACTTTAAGACCCCGATTGTGATTTTTGTATATGTATACAGTTCCATCCGTCTTACCGTCGCTGCAGAAGAAGCAGTCTCTGTTGTTTATTCTCTTGGCGTCTTTGGTGATCCTTTCGATCTTACAGTATTCACACAGGCTCGTCACATAGTTGTCTTTCTTGAACTCGTGAGCACAGTCCACGCTACACACGAAAACTATCTTGTCCTGAACACACAGAGGTATAAACATTAAATCACCCGTACACAGAAATGTCAGTATCTACATCACATGTTCTCAACTCTCAAGGCTAAGAGTTGCATTATTTAAGGCTGTTAGATAGTATTAGTAGAATGTGGATATCTGTACTTTTATTTTTCATTGATATTTGCAACAACCGGCGTGTATCAAGGCATTTGTAGGTAAAAATAAATAAAATACAGAGACATGGGAGGGGGTCGTATTTCAAGAAAAGAAACTCATAAATTCTCAGAGATTAAAGTCACAAATTTACGAGAAACAAACTTGAAAAATAGTGCAAAGTCAGATCAACCTCATCACACCACAGACGACGTCGCCGGCTGGGTATCACGCCTGCAGTGGATGACCCAATTATTGGATTTAGTAATAAGAAATTGCTGATTTGGATGCATTGATAGCTTTTGTGCATGGACAACTACAACACAATGGACCGATGAAGGATATCTCCATGTTCCATACTGTTGCACCTCCTCATTAATGTGTGCGTGTGGCATTCCCTGTCTGTGGTGTGACGAGGTCGATTCCTTGACAAAACAAAACACACAATTTTCCAGAGTTTCTTTCACATTAATTTGTGAGTTTTTACTTGTAAATTAAGGACTTTGATTTTGGAAAATGCGGTTTTTGGGGCTGTTGAACTGAATGATATAGAGAGGTGTTTCTGTATCCCACAGGACTTTTCCTTGTGCCATTATTGTACCTTTCTTTCTTTCTCTACTTTCCTTTTTGTATCAATAGAAAATACTGCCCACTAAAAAAGAGACTTAAATCTGTCATCAGTCACCCTGATCTATGCATTAAAAAAAGTTGTTCAACACTGTATGTAAAAATCCAACTGCCTGTCCTGGGAACATAAAGACCCACACTAAAACAAACTTCCAACACACACAAGTTACCTCGATCTGGATGAGTTCAGGTTTAAAAGCTACGTTGCGGGCACACTGGGAGCAGTTCAGCTTCAGTGGCCCTTTGGGGAAGTCTTGCAGAGCTTGGGTAGGAGTGATGCTCTGGATTTGGGTGGATCCGATTGGCAACTTGGTAAAAACATTCACCTGTTTCTGGGACTTCTTGAACTTTTCCTATGGAACAGAAAAACAATTAAAGAGGTTAGGGTAGATTTCTAGTGCACAGTAAACAATGAGTGTGAAATCTAAACAGCCAACTCCAAATGTGTGTTCTCCACAGAACAACTTCATAACAAATATATCACTTTGACTGTTTGACTGTATTTGCTAAAGCTGTCCCCCAACCAGGTTTTCTGTTATCCGGTCATTTTATACCTGGGAAATCAGTTAAATATTTAAATCTCTAGAGTAATAATGTCTCCCATGGCTACGTTGAAGATGTAACCGATGCAAACCATTCGTGGAGCAGATGAGCCGCGGAATACATCATTTTACTGGGTTAAACGTGCAGCGAAAATACGGAGTTGGGTTGTGTGGGTCACATGCAAAGCAAGACGGTGAACTTTCATTTTGAGATTGTAAAGGATTGTTCCTTCACTTTTTGGACCCAGCACAGCACGGTGAAACTTACAAAACAACCGCTAGCTGGTACTGGCTAAAATAAACTTTTCACGTTAACAACCGACTTCAACAACATGACTGTCTTCCAGGACAGTCACATTCCCCTTAAGTAACAAATATCCTTAATAAGTGTGACTTTTCCAATCAGGTACAAACACTTTTGGTCTGACAAACTAATTCTGATTGAACATAACTCGACCCTTACAGTCAGTAAACCTCATTACCTGAAAAGCCATGACACAAGGTAGAGTGCAGAAGTTCCTGATGGAGGTATCTGACATGGCCAGGTGGTAGGCCGGGACTGTGTTTTTCCCACAACTATCACAATTCAACCGAGCACCTATGAAAAAGAAAATACGTTTTATTTTTATTTTTAAAACTATAGAAAAACATCCAAGCGTCCAAGAGTAAAGCATTAAAAGCCAACATCAAAAACGAGCCATGAAAACTCCCTGTACCTGATGCACTGACAGACTGGACCTTGAATGCCATCACACAGCTGCTGCTACAGAAGAGGTTCACAGAGTCATCACTGTTTTTGTTGTCAACCATTTCTACCAGCAAGCGGGTCGTGCGACACATCGTGCAAGGCTGGGTTTTCTTTGTGTTCTATTATGAGATGAGAAGACACAATGTTGAGCTGTGCAAACACCTTTTTAATAATCTTGTACGTTGTGTTAATTTCATGTTTCAATCTGCCTTTGTGCGCTTCCAGACTCTGATGCAAATCTACTATGAACGGAAAGTAAGAAGAAAAGCCGCAGATGTCTGGAAGAGGGAGTCTGTTCTGCATCGATGTCCAGCTTCATATCGCAGCTCAGTCTTAAGACTACAGTTTTAGCCACAACATGTACAATACTAACCCAGTAATATTAAAACAGGCTCACTACAGTTTGTACCAAATGTTCAGACAGCAATCATGTGGAAAATCAGACCGAACTGCTCAAAATATCTCACCTGCCAGAAATCCAACTGCCACCCTAGAGCCAGATCATTGATAGTTCAGACAATTAATCCAGCGTCCTGACCTCGAACTGGACGTCTAACAACAAATGATTAGGTAGAAATCTTGCCCCATTCTAAAATTAGTAGGAAGCGACCAATTTGTGGCAAAAACTGGGCCTAATCCATACATGTCTGCGCGGCTTAAGTGACATCAAAACACATATCTTGTCTACAAAGCCCCTCTGGGATCACATGGTAGAAATGAAAAACTTGATGTGGGAATCCAGGCAAATAAAGATTTTTGGCACTCAGTAAATGTATTATGTAGTATTATGACCATACCTTTGTGGCATTTTATCTGCTGTAGTATCACCATTATGTTTCTAAAGGGAACTTATATTGAGCCTGTGGAACTGAAGAGTACATTTGTAAAAACGTTACTGCACTTTCGGGAAATTTTATCGGTATCAATTTAATCGGTTACTGTAATATTCTGACAGGGAGTTATATCTGATCATGCAGAATAGTACGTTTCAAGTTTATAGTGTTATATATTCCCATACAGTTTAAGTATAAGTAAGTGTTTACTATGTTATATACATTGATTTAGAAGTCTATATATTTCTGCCACACAGTAGCCATGCGGTAACATTGGTTTATTGTTTTGTTTCATAATAAGGGTTGATGTCCAGTTCACCTGCTCTCAGTGTTGGAAAAAGATCCTTTATTTACAAGAAAGTGGCAATACTACAATATTACATAAAATACTCCATTTGCAGTAAATCATTTTTATTTAAGTAGACGTATGTAGCCTAAGTATCATAAGCTAAATGTAGCCTACTTAAGTAAACAACACAAATTGCCTGATGACTACTGTTGAAGATATCTTTATGAAGATGTTTGATGACATCCTTGCTCTATGCTGGGTGTTATCTGCACCAGTCTGAGCCAAACTAATTCTTGTTAGTGCTTGTTTTTATACTTTTCATACCTCTTTGTACTTGGCCAGACACTCTGCATTGCACAGAGTTTTGTTGCCGTCTTCCATCTTCAGCATGAGGGGTTTGTTGTGGCAGTAGGAGCCGCAGTTTGCACAGCCGGCCATAGAAAGGTTGTTTACTGTTCGGAAGCGGTTAAAGCAGGCGTCACTGCAGATCTTGTGGACAGCACCGCTCAGGATCACCTCGTGTTTACTCTGCATGAGGATCACAAAAGAGCAGTGAATGTTATTTCAGAGATGAATCCTTTTAACTAAGAAAGTATACTTTACAGGGGCAGCGAGGTAAATGGCTGTCTGTACTACTTCTTAATACTGTATATACTGTAAATTAACAATGCAGGATTTTTTTATTTGACTTCAGCCCGGGGAAAAAGCAAATGCTGATGCATCAGAGGATTTTAAATGAACAAAAATCTAAAGCAAAAGGTAAACATGTAGGTTTTATTTATTGTCTGAAAGTGGCACAATATCTTTAATAACTTTACACATAAAGTTTAGAACTGGGTTTATCATTATTGTGTTGATACTCTTAAGGGAAGGAGGGAAAGATAATCATTTTGTTGTTTTAGAGCTTAAGTAAGTAGTCAATTTACAGAAAATGTATCCGCAACTATTTTGATAATTGATTCCTTGTTTCAGTAATTCCTCAAGCAACTGCCGTTTCCAGCTCTTCAAATGTGAAGATGTTCTGCTGTTATATATCATGTAAACTGAATACCTTCAGTTTTTTGCTGTTTGTCGGACAAAACAAAACACTGAAGACGTCGCCTTGAACCTGAAGGATTTTTCACTATTTTATGACATTTTATAGGAAAAAACGATCAATCAGTTAATCAAGGAAAGAAATGGCAGATTACTCCATAATGAAAATAATCCGAAAGTTTCAGCCCTATTCTGTTTGACTTACAATGCAGTATCTGGTGCACATGCTACAGAGGGACTGAGGTGCAATTTGTTGTGATGTTCTTTTGTAGTTGCAGGTGTTTTTCTTGTAGTTGAAGGCGGTCAGGCAGTTCTGGCTGCAGAATTCCTTCATGGTGCCTTTAGCATCTGGAGCCAGAATGACATCCTGAGGCCGAAATATCAACCTAAGACAACATCAATAAGAGATCCGAATTCAGTATTAGTTTATTTGGGTCATGATCTTTCACAAAATTTGGTTCATCTACAGGTGAACAGTCAATTACTCTTTAGGCGAGACTAAAGGCAAAAATATCGTTTTCATGCACTGGTCAATTTTGAGAGTTTGGGTAATTTTACTTCCATAACACATCTTGTGTCAGCCTAGTGGAAAGAAAACATCCAACATACACATTCAGGTGTATATTTCACTAACGTTGTCTATTTGTGATGGTAGATTTCTCCTAAATTCACCAAACATTAGCATTAGATAATGCCTCATTTGCTTAATAAAACATAACATTTCAGAAAACTAAGCAATACAAAATAATACTGTCTTAATGTAAGCAATCAGCTGGAGAAGTTTCATGGTGATATATGTTAGTTTAAATGTTTACCCTATTCACCTGTAGTGTCTCCTTAATCCTAATTGTCTCAATATAGTCAATGGTTTGGAAAGATGGAAAGATGTTACCGTTTTCTGTTGAACTCACTTTTGGCAGTTGTGGCAGATCTTCGTGACTCCCTTGGCTGTGGGCAGAGACGTGGTGAGACAGGCGGTGGAGCAGAAGAGTGCCGGGGAGCCCTTCCTCTGGAAAGCTGTCTGTCCTTTCATCAGGCTCTTCTTGCAATGGGAACAGGACATGTGCAGTGATGAGGGGTTGACAATGGGCAGCGTCTGTGCTTCAGCAGCAGGAGTCACAGAGAAGACCGATCCGATCCTCAAGTCCTCCTGTCAATAACAGAACGGGCAGACAGGAGTCAGAGACAAGAGTCAGAGACAAGAGTCAGAGACAGGAGTCAGATACAGGAGTCAGATACAGGAGTCAGAGACAAGAGTCAGAGACAGGAGTCAGAGACAGGAGTCAGAGACAAGAGTCAGAGACAAGAGTCAGAGACAAGAGTCAGAGACAAGAGATCAGAGACAAGAGATCAGAGACAAGAGATCAGAGACAAGAGATAAGAGTCAGAGACAAGAGTCAGAGACAAGAGTCAGAGACAAGAGATCAGAGACAAGAGATCAGAGACAGGAGTCAGAGACAAGAGTCAGTCAGAGACAAGAGTCAGAGACAAGAGATCAGAGACAGAGATCAGAGACAGGAGTCAGAGACAAGAGTCAGAGACAGGAGTTAGAGACAGGAGTCAGAGACAAGAGTCAGAGACAAGAGTCAGAGACAAGAGTCAGAGACAGGAGTCAGAGACAGGAGTCAGAGACAGGAGTCAGAGACAGGAGTCAGCCTAGGTCCATCAAATCCTGACAGGACTTTTTTCTGGATACGTTTGAAAAAGTGGGGGTCATATTACATTCCAGGACTAGGCATTCATAGATGTTCTCTTTGAATGGATTCAGTACAGTTCACTAAGTTATACAACATGAAGTGTAAAGTGAGCACTGTGGTGATGCCATGTCCATAAACAGGTTGTATGATGGGAACAGTATATAGCGTCTTCTACTTTTTTCAAAGAGTTACAACAACACAAAATGATAAATCTTGCATACGTGTTATTTAACTTAATGCTGTTTTGGAAACTTATTTTTTCTAAATTTCGTTTTCATTGTAAGCTTCTATTGTCAACTATTTTATTATGTATAGTTATTTCACTTTCTTTTCTGGCAGATCTATTACCTCTGCCAAGGAGGTTATGTTTTAGGCTCAGTTTGTCTGTCAGCAGGATTACGGAAAAACTACCGGCCCGAGTTTCATGGAAATTGCTGGAAGGGTGTAACATGGGCCAAGGAACAAACTATACAAATTTGCAGCGGATCCAACTTATGTTTCACTTTTGTTATCGTTGCGAGATAACAACTGTCAGAACAACAACTTAGAAACAGCTATCAACGTGTTCTGCAATAAAATACAATCAGCTTCTTTGTAGTGTTCATATTGTTTCCACATTACAACTTAAAGCTCATGAAAACATCAAAGTTGGAAGAACAACTTCTTATGTTGGTAATGTGAACATCCGATGAGCATGTGAATGCACCATTAGCCTCGGCGGAGGTCTGTTATCGGGACATTACTTCGTGCTAACATGGCGCAAAGGATTGTGGGTCAGAAAAGCCAGGAAAGCATGCTGGCTTGTATACTGCAAAGTGTTACTGGATATAGTAGGACATCCTGGTATTTTTGGTGTACTGCATTTGACATACTAAATAGTATAGTATGGGTATTGGAACGCAGGGCAAGAATAAAGAATCACGTGTTGCATTGTGGATAGTTTGTAGCATTAATGTTGCTCGGCTATTGAGTATCTTTGAAGTCAGTTTACGGTGCATCTTTTAGAGTTGGCACCTGGATCTAAATATTAATCCACACAGTTAAATTAAATATATATATATATATATATATATATATAGCATTGAGAGAATACATTTATTACAGTGAGCTTAGAAGGCAGTACTTTACAAGACTTATAATAAATGTTACTAGATCAGACCAAGTGAGATTGTCGTTAGACATTAGACAAGATATCAAACTGAGTTCATGTCTGAAAGAGGTTTAAAAGGTTCAATGTGTAGTTCTGAGCCACCTGCTCCAAATATGTAGGGGGCAGCATTTCACCTCTAAACTGGGCCCATGCAATCTGAATTCATCAATCATCAAAAACAATCAGTTATTAATTAAAAAGGCTAAAAGCTGGGTGTCCCGGTAGCTCAACCGGTAGCGCAGGCGTCCCATATCCAAAGGCTGAGTCTTTGCCACAGCGGCCACTGGTTCGAGTCTGACCTGTGGCCATTTGCTGTATGTCGTTCCCCTTCTCTCTCTCCCCCTTTCACAATCTGCACTTCACTATCATAAAAAGTCATGAAAAGCCCAAAAATATAGCTTTAAAAAAAGAAGCTATAGCTAAAAGCTAAATTATTTTAACCTGTTTATATTTTAGTTGTAGTAGTTTTACAGTATTATGTATTCTTTATATTGTGTATTGTATTCTACAGCTATATATATCTCTCTCTTCTAGTGTTGATATACTTACTGTGTACTGTCTGTCTGTCTGTCTGTCTGGTCTAAATAACTCTGCTATCTTATAATCTTCACGTGGGGCTTAGATGTCTGTGTGTTTACAATGGGGGCTGTACGGTCTGTGTAACATTACATTTTTAAATTTGTATGTTGACTTGTTTTTATCATTATTATTAATAAATCGAATTAATGGTTTAAGTTTAAATTCTGGCATATCTTACACATGCAACCTTTACCTTTCCAAATCCTAAAAAGATGTGTGTCCCACCTGTGCAGTATTGGGCTCATCCTTCACGTTTGCTGTAGCTGTAGAAGATATCAGAGCTTGATCATACTCGTCATCTATAGGCTCATCCTTCACCTTGACCAAAGGCGGTGAAGGAGACGACTTGATTGGCTGAGTTGTAGCGCTTTCCTACAACAGGATAAAAGAAAGAAAGAAATATGTTGCTGTTTGGACTTGACCTGATGCAGATTTCAATTTCTATGGTAACATTGAAACGGTTTTCTATGTACTTGTTTTCATTTACAGATTGAAGCAGATTGTCTTACTTACACTTACAGTATCTAATCTTGGTATTGGCAGCTTAACTACTTTCATCCCGTTCATTACGGACGCTGGTGATGAGCTGTCTCTTCCTACAGGAACATAAGCTACATGTCAATTAGTTAACCGTGAATAATCCTGCAAAGTAAGTAAAAAAGAAGAAAATAATCATCCATTGCAACATACAAATGAAAGGTGAAATCACATCGTCTGTACCTGAGTATTTTCATCTTATGCTACTTTATACTTCTCCCCCACTACATTTCAGAGGTAAATGTGTTACTTTGTACTTCACTACATTTCTCTGACAGTTTAAATTACTTTGTGTATTGTATTTAAAGAAATATATAACTATAACTACAACAGTAAAAATGGTAGCATTATAGGACGAGATGTGTACTCGCCAAGTGCTCAAAAATCTGGTAGCTATCCTCCGTTTTAAGTCATCTAAAAACTTGACTGGTAGGTAAACCTGTAAGGGAGATGAGAATTTCCTACTTTAATCACACACTGGTGTAAAACACTTAACCATTGCTCTGAGGTCGCTCACCTGTACTGGCCGTGGCTTCAGACGACAGAGATGAGCTGGACCGAATCAACTCTAAAGCCACTTTCACTTCCTTCACTTCCTGCTCCTCCTCTGCAGGTAGTGGTAATACAGGGGGTTTCACATCGACTTCCTCCTCAACAGAGTTACTGTCCTCTGCCACTGAGACTGTCAGGGAATTTTTTTAAACAGAAATGAGTGGGATGCTATAGAGCAGTGCTTTATTTACCTTCACAGAAAGATGATGTTTCTCTGTGTCATGAAACAGAAAACCTTTGTGATAAAAACTTGTGCTTTACTTTACCTGTATTTAAAATGGCAGGTGAACGGCTGCAATCCACGTCCATCAAATGATTCTCTTGCTCCTCTTTCATCTGAGCTTCCTGTTCCACCTGATCCACTGTACCAATGTCCATCATCTCATCAAGGTCGTCCACTGTAGAAACCCTCAATTTACTGCCAGGAGACTCCTTCTCCTGCTGTGTGTCGATGTCCTCTGTAGTGTCAATGTCTGGGTCCATCTTTATGTCTGTGTTTGTTATTTCTTCAGAAGTCTTGTGCATATTTGTTTCCTCGCTCACATTCGGTCCTGCAGGATTTTCTTCTAAGCTGTTGTCCTTTACTGGCACATTGTCTTCATTCAACTCAAACTCTTCCTCAGTTTTCACCTCAGGACCTTCTTCTCTTTCTGACTCTGAGGTGCTACTTGGCTCACCACCGTGAACCAAAACTCTGTTGACAGTCTCTTCTGGGGAGAAAGTTTCTTTATGTTCAATTTCTTTACTTTCCATGTCTTTTGAAGCAGCAACAAAGGCATCCTCCTCTCCATGTTCAGAGAGTCTATGAGAAGCTGCGTGAACCAGCTCTGGGTCTCCGACATCCACTGATGCTCCCGGCTCTGAAACAGCTTCCATTGACTCTCCGTCTGTTACCTGTGGAAGACAATAAACAATTCCCAATATGTGCAATGCCAGAATACCGACTTTTCCGTGTGCAATTGAAAAAAAGAGTCCTTCAAATAAAACCCACAAATATCAGTATGGAATTTAGATATATTTTAAAAACCATGATTGTATATTTACAAGTGTCATATGAAGTAAGCTGCAACAAGGTTTATGAAATTAAGCACAGCTCTAACTGCCCCTCTCATCCTTAAATCTTACAAATGATATTCTTGCTGCGTGACTGCTCTGCCTTATTTCTCCTCAATCAGTTGTGTAATCAGACAAAAATGATCAAATACAGATGTTTATAACATTAGCTTTCAACTGGATATTCAGTGGAAAAATCTATTTTCTTGTCCTCCATTTTTATCAAAGATACTTGATTATGTTTTTGTCATTATTTTCTATTTTTCCAAAAAGAAAGTCTGTTGATAAATACACTCCCTGATCACTTTATTAGGTACACTTCTACATTGTAATATAACAGCTCAGCCATAAATTCTACCTATAAAAAGCTTTAAAATAAAGTTGTACAACTATATGTTTATTATAAGGGTTGTAGTTAGTGATGGTGTTGTATTGGACTTTATGTTGAAATATGTTTATAATATTTGTAACCCCATGTTTGTAAGTTTGAGTCAAGGTTTGTTTTTGCACAGGTTTATGAGTCAGCTGTGTAAACAATAGGGCTTGAAATCACGAGAAAAGTCAAAATATTATCACAATATTTCACCCATGATCACCAATGGTCTCATCACAATACAGATAACTATATATGAATATGTAATATTGTTGCGATACTACAATACGTCACAATATCTGTGACTAAAGAGTGAAATGTATCCCTGAAAATAGTTTTTTTAATAAATTGTATACATGTGCACAACAAAAAACAACTTCAGCCTCATTCTATCATAAACTGACAGATGAAGAAACCCTGACACGTGTTATGCCCCCTCAAATGCTGCCAAGTTACCGTCCAGTCATCACTGTGCCTGTCACTGTGAAGTATAGTTTAAGTTATATATTGTCATATGCACAACCATTACAGAGAAGCAGTTTTTGGCAATGAATAAAAATTAAAGTAAAGTAAAAGAAAAATCTAAGATATAACATAGTGCTGACGTTATTATCATAACTACTTCCGCTGAATAAAGTAGTAGATATAAAAATAAGTGGCTGATAAAACGGCCAGTGCAGCTTTAGAGTCACTGACAGTAGAAGAGGGTTATATAAGACAGGTTTCAGTCTCATTGTGCATGTCCATATGGACAGAGTCCTGACATGTGCCCGTGTAGAAAATGTACTTAACAATGAAGCTAGCTTAAAAGTTCTCATAGCCAAAATGCATGTATTAAAAAGATAGAAAAATAAGAAAGAAAGAAAAGTCCAGTTTGTAGAAAGATAACATGACATTAGCACGCCCAGTCAGCTGTCAATGTTTTAACCGTGCATCTTCACCAAACAAACACGACATGACAAGTTAGCTTGTTGTTGCAACACTGCTCATGCAATGTAAACACAACTAGCTTTACTGCCTCCCAGCTGTACAACCGACAACGTAACGTTAGTTTAGGAAGGAGAGGTTTGATTACCTCCGTCTGAGTTCCTTCCTTGGATTCAGCCATGTTATAATGACGTGTTGACTAATTACATGACCAGTAAACAAGAGAATAACTAGCTCACCATTTGCTAAGCTAACGCTACCTGCATTACAAGTCTGCAAACATCTCTGCCTGCCCGTTAGCTCACTACGGTTAGCTAGCCATTAGAGTGACACAACAACTAACCACTATGCTCATGAAATAACTTTTCTAGTAGCGTTATGTTATAATCAATGTCTTCATATAGCGACGTAATAATAGATGTATACAGCCGTAACAACGTGCAGTGTGTTACCGCGCCAGCTTCTTGGACAGACGGGACTTGATTGGTGGTCAGCCGTTGGTGTCCATCCCCAGTTTCCGTAGCCGCCATGTTGCTCCAAAATCCGAGTTTCCAAAAGGACGATTCAATGTGTTTAAATGTATGGTTTAAATAGACTCAGTGAAATACTTTTAATATGATCCCTTACGACATACTTTGCATCTAGTCCAGCTTGTTGCAGAACGTTTCGCTTCTTCTTCTTTGAGTTTTACTGGCAGACTACAACCCAAAGCTAAAAGGTGCATGCAGCCACCTACTGCACCGGAGTGCGTAACATCCTGACTTTACACTTGTATATGTTTATTAATTATCGAACAAACTGCACATGTCAAACATTTCGACAGTACGAAGCACATTCGAACATGTCAGGGGGGGGGGCAACTGCAGAAGATGAGACAAATAGACACAAATAAATACATTAAAATATAAGAATTTAAAATGAATATTTAAGGCCCAATTTGTACTTTTATATTTGCATAAATACTTTGCAGGCAACACATGCCCTTACAGTTTGTATGGCCTTTTACTAAAAGACAGTATTTATGTACTGTTCAAAATTTAAAAAAATAAAACAGTAAAAAAGGGCCATTTTTGCAATATTTGCAATAAACAGTTGTGCAATGTAACTAAGTAGGCTACATTTACTCAAGTACTGTATTTTAGTACTTTCTACTTTTACTCCACTTCACTTGTGAGAGAAATACTGTACTTTTTACTACACTGCCTTTATCTGACAGCTTTAATTACAAATTAAAATTTGTGCACAGAAAACATATGAAGAAATCATGAGCTCCACCTCAACACAGTACATATAATCTATAATTATATAACAGGGGACATACAGTTTATGTTAAAGGGAGGCGATGCTTCTTAATTTTTGTATTGCTTAATGTACAATATACATTTTCATTGAAGCTGTTTACTTATGTTATTTTACAATTTCATATAGTAGTTTAGGCCTATATTTGTTTATTTATTCTCTATAATTTACACTTGAAACCTTTATGTTTTCTGCACTGAAGTTCTTAATAAAATTAGAAGATACTTTTCATTTGTCAAGTATTTAATGTACATGAGTATACAAAACGTACCATGTGATAATCACCATACACTATTCATGTATTAAATTAACAGTAAACCAGCTATATCGTGATATATTCCGTTATCGAGAAATGTAATCGGGATAGAAGATGTTGGCCATCTCGCCAGGGGGAGGTTAGAGCAACAGCCCTCAGACGATGCACGTCCCTGCTTACCGTTACCGCAGACACGTTGGCGCTTCCAGCAGTCCTGCCCCGCGGCGTGGGCAGCGGATGGGACGGCAGCAGGCGTCGGATGGGTACAACCTTCGTGGTGGATCAAGTCATTGGGTGAGAAATGGTCGCTGCCTACCAGTATACAACGACGCCGGAGTGTCTCCTTTGAAGTGCTTAGGGTCCAAAGCACGAAGCCATAACTTGCATCGTCCCGGGTCATTTAATGGTAGCTTGTGAAAACTTCCTGCAGACCCAAGTTTTTTGTTTATTTTTGCAACAAAAAGTGAACATGTATACATATATTGTAAACATCTTACCTGGCGAAGTTGATAGGCATTCTAGTTCTAGTGTATTTAAAGATACTAAGGCTTGGGCTGCTTCTAATGTTGCTTTCTTGGCAGATCCTTCCTTCCTCCTGCTGCTTCTTGATGCTGCCAGATGAGCATTCGTCCTGATCTTTTCGTGTCCTAATTTTTGTGTTGGCGCCCAATCTGGGTTTGTTTTATCATAAAGCTTTGCCGATTCTCCTAGTGACGAGAAGTAAGGTGGGAAGTAAGGTCTTACAGTGTTCAGGTATATCATAAGCACAAATGTTTAACGTAAACATTGAAAACATAGCTTACCAGATATAAAGTGGTCGCCACACACACGGGTGAATTTTGCTTTTTCTTCTGTTAAATCCTACGAGTTGATGTTGCTAAACCACAGCTGACGGCGTTCAGTAGACAGTAATTCATCCCTCTTTTGTGGATCGTTGTTTTTGATGATTTTAGGAAATCTAAAGAACCGTTTCCCTCGGTCACGACCAGCGTAATTACCACATTTATACACTGCGCACACGATTGGCATTTTCTTTCAATCTTAGACGTTTAAATACAAAGAAAATGACGAAGCGTTGCAGCAACTCACACGTGAATGGCCGCCATCTTGGTTGTGTATGTCATCCAACATGGCTGACTTCCGGTTTGGGAAATGAGCGTGACGTCACATGCACACGAAGAATATAAACAACAGAGGAGGATGCTATTAATGTTTACATCTTTCGGGCCAATCACAAGCGTTTATCTCATATGGGGCGTGTTTGAGACATGACCGTAAAGAGGGGCGCCGTTCAGGCATTTCAGAAAACAACAAACTGCAAATCTCTGACAAAATATCCTGTGTATGTACTCCTGTATATTCATTATTAATAATATTATTATTATTGTATCTTATATCAATGATGTGTGTGCTTCTGTTGTTTACCTGATTGTATATTGCTCTTTTGTCAATTAAACATATTTTTCTGTAATACTTGCATCTGGTATTCTTATTCGATGGTAAATGTAATTTTCTTCTGATATATTTCCTCCCATGAAGTTGGTTGTTTAGCAATAAATTCCAAATTATAGGAGGCACAGCATTCATTAGCGCATGCTTTAATACATAACTCTTTAGCAGAGCAGTCTTCGAGTTCTTGACTTCAACATGAACAGGGTAGCAATGAAAATGTCTCTACATTCATGTGATTTATACATGAAAATTATACTTTAATTTGCTACCAAAAAGTACATATCTGACTGAAGTTTAACACAAATGCCCTTACAGGTTGGAAACTCTGAAAAATATGTTTCAAGGTTATATATTAAGGAGCTATTCTAAAAAGAAACCATTCATATATATATACAGGCATATTTACACTTATTTTGTAAGTAGCTTCTTAATCTGTATGACTTCATTGTTTTAAATCGGTCTTCCAGGTTCAATGCATTGCCTTTTAGCAGGCCAAAGTCTAAATTAATGTTTTGGTCCAGGCTGCATTTAAAGACGTACACTATATGGCCAAAAGTATGTGGATAGCCAAACATTACATAAACACTGATGTTGGATGATGAGGTCTGGCTTGCAGTCTGCGTTCCAGTTCATCATTGGACAAGATTGAGGTCAAGTTCTTCCACACCAAACAAACAAAAAAACAAAATGTGTTTTGGCTTTGTGCACAGGGGCATTGCCATGTTGAAGCAGGAAAGAAACATGCTGCCACACAGTTTTAGGCTTGTATTGTCTAAAATATCACGGTTTGCTGCAGCAAGACTTCTCTTGATTTTCTACTAATGGTTCTCCTCAAGTACTACACACTGGCCCTTTAAGGGCAAGGTCACACATGCATGAAAGCAGGCAAGTGCCTGAAAGTTCACCAAAGTTGACTCCACGCAAAGCGAAGATGCAAGTTTGCTTCGCCAAATGTGTGTTCGCCCCTTTGCACGCAATGAATGGAAGTCAAAAGCAGGACAATGTTGATTTTGCGCAGGTGTGACCGAGACCTCATACAGAGATCCCACTGCTTCAAATAAGACCCCTCTTTACCTCGCCTTTGCTTTTTTACACTGAACCAAACAAAGCCGGCATAATGCTGCGCCAGTTGAGATTTTACTGTAGATAGCATGTCGGCGTGACGTGTAACACAACAGCGTCGGCGTCTAGTGTGTGTGTGTGCGTATAGCCCCCGACATGCTGGCTGTCCCTTTTACACAGACGTCGATTCGGCTCTGTGACTACTTCCGCTGCAAGCTTAGCGGCTGGGCAACAATGCCCCTCCATTCTGTGTTCATACCTTTTATGCAGAGCATCGAGGCGGAATAACGGCACCACAGTCCCGCCTTGAGCAGGCTGTGTAAAAGAGGCTTTAGAGACACAACTCACAACACAGATAAAAACAATTTTAGTGTCTTCCATCTTCTGATCGGCCTTTATAGAGACCACAAATCAAACTATTTAAAACAAATATCGTCCGATAACGATTGGCGGCCAATCAATCGGAGCACCCTTAGAACGTCAGTGTCTTTAGTGCTCCCTGCTGGAGCTTGAGAGAAGTTATCTTATTGTCCAACTCATCCATGAAGCCTTCATCCACAGACTCACTGTCCACCTCCTCTCCCTCAGCCTCTGTGGGCAGAAACACATGAAGCTGAGTGCGAGCCGGACTGGCGGCAGCAGCCAGAGCAGGACGCTCCCTGCAGCTCGGGAGACAAGGCTTCCCAACAACACACAAAGGCTCTCCCTGAGACGATGAGTTGCGATACTGCATCACTAAAGGTCGGAGGTCACCCTGCTGTACCATCTCTGAGCTCAGGGCCGGGTTGTGCGAATGGCGCCTCACTGGTCTTGGCTTGGAGCCGGGCTGGATGGCCTGGGAGAAGTGAATATAGGCCGGTCTGCTGCAGCTTTGGACTTGCTGGTGGATTTGCTGCTGGCTGGTCCCGGATGGGTGGCAGGTATTGCAGGGGAGCATGACTGATGACTTGGAAAATGGAGGAGGAGGGGGGGGTCGCTTTTGTACAACACTGGGGTGACGGTTGCTTGACAATCCCTCAAATAGGATGTTTTCATTTGGGGTGAGGAGGGACGGCTCACTGAAGCTGTTGAGACAGTAATGGAGGTTTATATGTTAACATCGAGCAGACTTGAGTCACAAACTTGATGACTTAAGACACGAATAGATATAATCAGACTTGGACTTTAACTCATAATTCCCAGCAAGTTGACTCTTAATTACCCAGATCCACTTTGTTTCAACCAATCCGACAGCAGCCTGTCAGGTTACAGGAGTGAACCATGACGAACTAACGGTCACGTGACTGATTATTATTATTATTATTATTATTATTAATAAATTATACCAAAGATCATTTACTTTGCTTATAAAAACTACACTGTGGTCAACAAAAAAGGAATTGCAGTATGCAAAATGTGCAGGGCAAAAATGACAGTCGGAGATGCATTTTGACTTTTTAGGACTTGGCACTTAAAGTTTAGGACGTGGCTACTTGACTTGGGACTTGCAACACAATGTCTTGGTTGCACCTCTGATAATGTTGCTGATAGCATGCTGATATTCAGCAGGTATAATGTTTTCCAGGTTCGCAATCTTATTTCAGCATGTTAGCATGCTAAAACTTGCTAATAGCACTTAACACAATGTTAACTGTAGCTGATGGGAATGACATTAGTTTCAAAGGTATTCTGTCACAAACCAAAGTTTTTCACAAATTGATATTTTGACCTGATGATTGTGATAAGTTAAGATCACCAAAATTATTATAATTCATCATCAGGGGGCCATGAATGTCTAAATCAAATTTCACCACAATCCGTCCAATAACTTGTTAAAGTGATGGATTCACAGACAGACATTGGCCAGGGCTAACAAGACAAATATAATTCCTCTTAATTCATTTGATGGCTATACAAAACCTGCTCTGCCTCTGTGAAAGGAGGGCCATCAAATGTGTGTGTGTGTGTGTGTGTGTGTGTGTGTGTGTGTGTGTGTGTGTGTGTGTGTGTGTTTAAGAGCTTAAAGTGCGGTAACTCAGGTTTCTCCCTCCTCTGAGTTAAGCCAGTGTGGATGCTGCATCAGGCGATGGATCAGCTTCCACACCTGAGATTTTTGACACGCTGTGTACTGACATTGTGTAGTCAAAGCAAACCAGGGGGCAGCTCAGAAGTGGCCTACAATATGCTATCAAATTGGAACGGACCAGAGAGGAAACAATTACACTGTAACTCCAGTCAAGCGTTGAACGTTTGACTGGCACTTCTGCTGAGATGAATAGAGACGCTGGAGATGGGAGAGAGGAGATGACATACAGGAGATTAATCACATTCAAACATGCAGTGGGTCTGCATCACTCACACACTGATGTGACTCAGGCCTTTGTTTTGTTTTTTACATCATTTAATACACATTGTAGATATATATCATCAGTCTATTTATATAGCCCAAAATCACTCGTGTGCCTCAAAGAGATTTACAGTCTGGACAACATACAACAACTTCTATCCTAAAACTTACTTTACCTTTTACTTACTTTTATATACTTAAATTTTAGTACTGTTGCAATTTTAGATTTTTAGATATAATGGTGATATCTATAGAACATTTCATAAATAATAATTACGCTATCAAGTCAAGTTCATATTTAACCTTTTTATTGTGTTTTGTCTCTTTTTTAACAAATGAATTACACTCATTTGTGTGTGGGGCGTTGGGGAGGGAGGCAGAGCAAGAACAAAATGAAATGGAAATGATTTAAGAGGCGCTAGATGATATACACGATATTATCATATGTGTATTATTAACATGAAATCAATGTTTCATCTTTTAAATCTGACGGGTTATTGTTACTACCAGGTATATCGCGACACCACTTATATTTGTATACTTATATACGTTATATACATATATGTTTACTGTTTACGTATAATACATTTAATTCAGTTTATTTATTTGTAATTACTGCTTAATTTATATTACTTTTTTTATATTTTAATAATCTTATATTTTATCCCTAATTTGAACTATTTTAAGTTTAGATTCTCATTTTGTTAGTTTTATTACTTGCATGATCTTCTTCTATTACTTTTCTATACATATTTAATGAGCATTGTTGGAGGAGGGAGTCTGAGACTAAATAAATACAGAACTTGAATTCAAGGATACACTTTACACACAGAGAAAAATAAATAAATGTAAAATATTTGACAATAATTAATTTACATTAAAAGCATGGTTAGACATTTTGGAAAATGCGCTTGCTCACATTCTTGGCTAGAGTAAGATTGGTTATATCATGTCGATTCGTACGATATGAAGCTGGAGCCAGCAGCCAGTTAGCTCCTTAGCTTAAGGACTGGAAACAGCTAGCCTGCTGTTGAAGTGTAGCAAAACCACCCCGCATCTCGAACGCTCACACGTAACTGCCGTACTAATTAAACAATGAAATTAGCTATCTGGTTAAATAGTGAGTTTTAAAGGTGCTGTTTCCTGGTGTTTCCATTATGTATGCTAAGCTAATGTAATTAAGCTACTTCCTGGAGCTTAATGTTTAGCATACTGAGAGTGGTATCAATCCTCTTGTCTCCCTCAGAAAGAAAGCAAACTTCCCAAACTTCCCAAACTTCCCAAACTGTTGAACTATTCGTTTAAGAAGTAGAAAATCCTTCACATTTGAGAAGCTGGTTATGATTGCCTTTTTTTTTTAATGATTAATGGATTATCTAAATAGTTGCCTGTTAATTTCCTTTCAGCTACGTAAAATTCTTCTTAATGTCTCTTTCCGATGTGTAGGACTTTACCACAGCAGGACAATTTGGGTCGGAGTCAACTTGATGTCACTTACAGAAAATATTAAATAAATTAATCACTTTTCCTTCAATGTAAATGTTATCGTGTATAAAATAAAATACCCAGTGATTAAAAAATAAAATAAAACTTTGTTTAACAAACGATTCTGCCCCCAATCCAAAAGATGTGGGAGCCAGAAATGACATATTATATAGTAAGATATTTTTTTTAATTACGTGTGTTTGTTTGGTCATTAAGCCACATCTTTCTTTCTTTTTCCAGTTCACGAGGAGCAGCTTCTTTGCAATGATGAGATTATAGAATAGGAAACATTGCTGGCTTTTGTTTGTTTTATAAAATCGTCTTATTTTCCTAGAATTATAATGTTCTGGTTCTAGCCAGTCTAGCTAAGTATTTTAGATATAAATCTGAAAATATTGATCCAGTAAGTCTTAACTTTGACATAGAGCAAAGCTGTGGACGTAGTGTGTTTTCTAGTTTTTATTTATGTATTTTTATCATTTTATATTATACAAAATGAGCTCTGACTTTTGTCCTTTTTCGCTACCTGAACAGGAAATACAGTTGCAACAAATGAGAAATGTGCAGAATAAAGATAATGTTTTCCTCCAGATGGTTAGAAGAGTCTTTGAAGATGCTAACTTAACGACAGCAGTATGTATTGAGGAATAGTGAGTGTTTGAAAAACCCAGAAGGACTTTTTCAAATAATATATGCTTGGCTCAGTGACTTGAATGTAAACTGGGTCTACATATACACTGAACCCACCTGGTCCTTCAGTTAGAGTGTGATGTGCAGCTTACCTGAGATGAGCCATGCCTCGTCGGCGAGGCCCCTGAGCTGTCAGTGAAGGCAGCCTGAGAGGCGTCCTGGTCCCTCTGCCTCCTCCTGCTGTGGGTGGAGGGTGCACAGAGCAGGGGAGCAGGTATGTCTGGACAAAGGCTTGACTCCTCTGGATGTCTCTCTGATGCCACCGTCCACTGACGTCCAAACCCAGGCCGAGCACGGCTGCCGGGGGTGCAGCTCCAGCGGGGCCACTCATTGGTCTCTGAGTGGGTCTCACCTGGAGGAGAATTTACCTGAAAATGTCCTGATAGTTTAAAACATGGATGAACAAAGACAATATAGATACAAGCAGACAGAGCACTACGGCAAAGACGTATGCATGTACAGGCCCTGGGAGGTGAATGCAGAGGGGATTGTACCGCTCCACCTGTGGGCAGCGGACGCCATCAATGATGCATGTCCATTAATGATGCATGGCTGGCGCTGGTCAGGTGGACAGCACCGACGTTACCTCTCTCCCTTTCCCTCCTCCCCAGGTCAGTTTACAGTCACAGGGAACAGGTGGTAAACAGACAGATCAAAGATAGGTAATGTAGATGTGATACAATGAACTTCAAATACATTCTACTCTATTTCTTTTTTGTAAATACTGGGTACCTTTGGGGTACAGTGGAAACAAAACATAGTATATTTTAACTGTACATAATAAAAAATACATTTAAACAAGTGCAAATAGACAATATAATCAAGCAATAAAAAGTCAATCATATAAGTGAAAGTAAGTTGTTTAAACATTTTCACAGAGCCTGCATCTCTTATGGCTCGTAAAATCTGTTTTAAAAGATTATAATCTGAGACAAATTTCTGATGCTGTTATTTTTACTTTGTTGTGTTTTAAGCGATCTCCAGAAAATCTTCCTTGAAAGATCTGCTCAGCTGGGAACAAACTAAAAGACTCAAATTAGCAAGCAATTAAAAGGATTTAGGGATTCCCAACAACTGGTACTTGTACACCAGGGTGTACTTCTGCAGTACAAGTATTTACAGCCACATATTTGTGTTTGGGAGAAAAATAAACACAAATAGGTAATAGAGAGTAAAAGGAAACTGGTTCGCAAGTGAGCAGACAGCTTGAAATTGATAAAAATAACATTTTAAAATGGATAAATGGTTGAAAAGTCCTGCTTCTGCCACTCGTGGGAGTACAAAAGACACAAGGCCTTAACATTGGCAATTTCATTATCACAGTCTCAATAAAAAAAAATACCATCCACCTTAAACTTAAATCAAATGAATACATTTAGAACATGACTTTGAAGTCAAGTTAATTTGATTTAAATAGCCCAATATCATAGATTTGCAACAGGGGATTTATTGTACAGCGTACAACACCCGCCGTACCGTTTTACCCTCATTTCGGAAAAGGAAAACCTCTGCAAACAAAAAGCCTTTAATGAGAAAGAAAATGGAAGAAACCTCAGCAACTGAGGAGGGATCCCTCTCCCCGGACGGACAGACGTGCAATAGATGTGTGTACACAATAACCATCATGATAAAATTACAATATAGAAAATCCATGACAAAAATGACAACAGAACAGGAACTTTAGCTCATCTGATTCAGCTGTGAGGGTACATCCATTATAAAAAGGTTGGGAATCACTATAGTACTTGAATACGGTCTCTATTTTACATTTTAAAAATTCTTTTCTTGGTAGGAATGAGCTTCCATAAATAAACAATCCAGTAAAAACAGGTGTTAATTAACTTTTCCTTATTTTCACTAAGTTTTGCATTTCCAGTATGCTGCTGTCACTTAAGCACATTGGATTGGATTGTGTGGCATCACGTTTACAGGTTTTTCCTTTAATTTGTCACCCGTCTGTGTTTCTGGCTGCTATCAGCCTGTTTACAAAGTGTTATAGTACCAGAGAGCAGCTCAGGTGAGCAGACACCAATCTGACCCACATTCAGCCTCCCTCAGTCGGGCTTGTGAGCTACAGGTTTCTCCATATCGCCTTCCTCTCTCCGGGCTGGACCTCCTCCAGGCTTGACAGCCAAAACCTCAGGATACAAGTGTGACCCAGCAGCGGAAACATTGCACCTCTACCTTTAATTGTGACTGGGCTGGCTTCAAAACAGGAGCGCTGAGGCAAGTCAACAGGCAGGCTGAGGTGGATGCTATGCTATGGTTTAAAGCCGATTTAAATAATTAAATTAAAGCCAAAAAAGGGTGTAAAATGAATCAAATTAAGTCTCCACATGCTGCAACTTAAAATTCACTGAATATGAAATCATGCTATAAAGTGTAGTATAGTTCTACTTTAAAAACTAGACTTAGCAGCAGGTTTAAATAGACTTTTAACTCGAACAATTGGGACCCTCTGAATTGTAATAAATACAAAAAAACTTAAGTCAGGTTTATATAATTTATTAATAAAACTTTGAAGCAAAACAAACAAACAGTTTATCCCTCCGCTGGCCTGCAGGCTGCTTGTCCTCCTGGTACTGTATCAGTGCCACACCGGCAGCTCTGCAAGGAGCAGAAAAAACTGTTTTTAGTGGAGATTATCAAACCGAAATGATGCTTCAAATGTCAAACTGCGATGTTAAATAAGACCTACATACATCCTATCTTATGCATTGTTTATTTGATTTCTTTACTTTAATGCTTTTTGAAACAAGATCATTCTTAAAAGATAATTCACATCCATTTCTGAATTATAAACTGCAGAGGAACCTACATGGAGGTCATCCTGGCATCCCCACTGTGCAGTTTCTGGGTCTCCTGCAGCTCTGGCATTTCGTCACACATCAGTCTTCTTTTACCTAAAAAAGACAGGAAGAAGACCAACTGTCAGTCAAGCACAAGAGAAAACACTTGTTATACTTTGGTTTAGTAGAGGCTTCAAACAGGGGAACTCCACCAATTTTACACATCAAAGTCTGTTAAACGAATGGGATAAAAAAAGTCGCGTAAAGCCGAATTGTGATATTCTCATGAGACTGTTGAGTTAGAAGTGCTCCTCATCTAAGCTGGAGGCTTTGAATTTTATAGGTACGAGACAATTTAACCCTAATACCTCACTAGGGACAATTGTGTCCTTTTAATTATTCAATTTTCTTGGTCTGTAAATGCATATGGCATACATTCTGGCAAGGGTGGGACAGACATGCCGTTTTCCTGGTTTCCACACGAGGCATTGCTGCTGTTATGTGTTTGATGCAATGCATCAAAACCAATGTTGGTCATTTATCATCATCATCATTCTCCTGAAAAAACAACAGTGGCATTATGACAACAAACCGGCATTTAAAGGGTTACAATTCTGGAAATTTGGTAGTTAATAGCTTCTTCTTATTTTCAACTCTTCTCCTCACATGTTGCCTGAGGCTACATTAGCCGATACTAACACAACACACCTAAATGTCTGACTGAATGGTCATGTTGAGATGCATTGTGGGTAAAAAAAAAAAAAAAAAAAAAAGGTAGGCACCAGGTTTTGACCATGAAAAAGAATGCATGAAATAAAGATTCTCTGGTTCTGCTGCATCTATTTTGATTTCAAACTGTCCATGAGTCGACAATGTTACAGGAGTGCAAAGCTAAACCAGTGTTTATAAAAAGAAAGCAACCCATTCATCTTGAAGCACACATTGCATTGTGGGTCTTACCCTGGTTTAACGACGTGGATTCTCAGCCTCCTTCCACTGCTCGAGGCTCCTGTGGCGAGAAAAAAACAATGAGAGCCTGGTAGTGAACTGGTCAGCAGGTTTCTATCATTACTTTTGTTTGTTTGTTTTATATACAATCACTAATTTGAGGTTGCAACCTTGTAAAAAGGCCAGGTGCATCTATGAGTGTGTGTTTTGTGTGCATGCGTTTGTATGTGCAGTGACTTTGGAGAGTAGAACCATGTTGTAATTGTGAATACAGGTTATGTTATAATGAAAACATGCATTACAAGCAAATAACTTAATGTGTTTAAATGTAAGGAAAAGTACAAATATGTTGTAATTGTGCGATTGTTAAAATACAGGTTTTAAAAAGGAAACAAGTAGACCTCAAGTAGATTCATTTGTTGAGAAACTGCAGACGAGACAAATTCATGACAACAACGTTCAAATCTGTTGCAAACCTCGGGGAAGGTAATTCTGTTACAAAGCCACGAGAAGCTGGACTTCATGTAGACACATCAGGGGTGTTACTGCAAAAACCCCAAAACAGAGCTGGGAGCTGCACCATAAAGCTTGTAGAAGAAAACTTGGTCATTTTCAGTGACAGTCGTGCAGACTTTGAGGCCCTTAGAGGCCAAGAGGGTTATTCTGGCATCACACTCATTGATAGGACATGAAAAAGATGATTTTGGCCAATCAGGACAGAGGACATGGTTAGAAAATGGATCACAGTGCAGACAGATACATCTCAACAGCCTCCAGGGCTAGATTCATAGCGTTGGCTGAACACAGTGTGGTTCCCTCTTGATCAAGGACAACCAGACACTCCACCTCCTTTAAGACAAGTCCTACGTACGAGCAACAAAAAGGAAGTTACCACAGTCGTGATGTCGTACTGTGTTTTCTCAATGACTGGCTGGTCACTGGTAGGAAAGGGCATTTAACAGGAAGAGAGGCAAAATATGAGCAGTAAGAGGTACTGAGAGGAGAGAGGAAAGGAAGGCAATAGAGTCCAGCACTACTGCAAAATCTAATTCCCACAGAACAACTACACGTCTCCCCCTTTTCCTCTTTCCTTCCAACGGGATGTGAAATAACCGGCAACTCAAAGTCAATATATTTTTGCTGTGTCTACCTTTCAAAGCACTTCAGCTTAAAGTCAACAGCCATCATTTAGATCAAGTGTTTTCAAAGATCGTAGTTTGTTTTTGTTCACTGTAGTGCTCCACTCGAAGAAAGGATCACAGCATTCTTGCATTGCCCTGTAACACTGTCAGTGTAAATTGATGTAACACAAAAAAGTGAATTATTTGATTATCTTTACATCTATGAGGAATGAGCATCTGTAAGCTTTGGAACTACAGTTTCCATGATGCATTGGGGTATGTGAACAGGAAGTGTAATGTTGCGATTTGCTAAGTTACGATGCAGGCTGCACTTTGAGCCCTTTTTTACATTTGGTCAATTAGCACTATTAAAAGAGCTTCTGCTTTACATCAAGATGTCTATTATTTATATACTTTTTAATACAAGTTAGGTTTAAAAATAGATAATAAAATTACAAGTTTAACTGCAAGTGCAAGACAATACACTCTTGAGTGTAAAAATATGTAAATCAAGTCTGTGTTAAGACTTGACTTAATACAATAACTTCACATTTTAAGAACACTGGCATGCACCAATATCAGTGCGTTTGCATTTCTCCCATCCAAGACTTGTAATAAAATGCACTGTACACTTCAGGTGATGCAGTACGTTCAGTTCATACAGAGGTTGTAGGGAAAGTGAAGAGAAACAGCCTAACATGAACTCAGGAAATGAGTCATAATTGGTGTGAATTTCAATATTGGCATTTTTTTTTTTTTTTAAGAAAGAAAATCCATAAAAAAACTCCACCTACAAACACAATAGATCACAAAGACCGTGGTCTGAGGCTCAAACCGCAAAGGATTACAAAAACAGGATGTCTGACGTGGGGATTTACATTTATTACAATCCCACCCAGAGAAACCCAAGCAGTATGCGACATGTTTCACTTCAAAGCTGCAAAGACGTCCCAACCCAGTACCACAAAATATTAACGTTTATAGTTTTACAGACATTAGAGACAGAGGAAGTTGGTAGTGGTGACGACAGAGCAGTTCTGTCAGTGACCAAGGTCAATGCAATGTCGACACCTCAGTGAAAGGGCCGACTGCTGCATTGTTTAAATCGTTTGGTTTTTATCATTTACAATAGTTCAGTGATGCACCCTAGTACTACTGTACTTCAAAATAAATTCATGTGAAAGAGTGGCCTGCAGCAGTCGTCAGACACAGCACTAAGTGATTGTTAAAGAGGTGCAGCAAAAAGACAAACTTACCCAAAGAGTGGAAAATACCATCTATGAGTTAGCCTGTGTTTGACTCACTTTTTATGTTCAATGTTGCACACAACCTGCCTATTACCAAACCTAATTGCCTTTTAAATATGGCAAAAAACAGTCTGCAAAAATCACCAAAGAAATCAGCACAAGCTGAATGAAGAGAACTGAAATATTTTGTACAGTTGTACAAGATTTAAGCTTTCTGATGCTTTAAAAATGACTTGCTTGAATAGTCTTCTAGCGTTCACAAAATGACAGCAGCACACTTCTGGTTAGAAACTGTAGTGTTGAACCAGTGACTCAGCCGTCCATACATTGTACCTTTCATGCATACATACAGGGAAGCCAAAGTACTACAACCATACACACGCACACACTGCACGGGCTAAAATGCTTTGCCACATCCACACACAAAAAGGTTGAACAGAAATCTGCACTGTGATGCCATTCTTTGCAAGTGTGATGCCAGAAGCCCTGTGAACGTCACTGAGCAGCGACGTGGGAGGACGGAGAAAAGAGTTAATTTATGGGAGAACTGTGCATCTGGTATTATAAACATGGATGGACACTTACCTTACTTGTTCAGCTGATCTGTGTAAGCATACCTCTGGCTGCAGTGCAAACAAGTCCAGGCTTTACTGTCCACTGACTTCTGCAGAACTACTCATCGTCAATGTAACCCAACTGCAGAGAAGAGCCTCTACTGTTGACTGGGGCAGCCTGTCTTTGACAAGCTGGCTGACAGCACCTCTCATTTACCCAAAGACATGGAACACACACGCACACACATACACCACACAGGCACAACACGCCATCCGCTCTTCAACCGGGGACTTCCTGCCTCAGGTAGGTTGGTGAATAGAAGCTTGGTCAGGTCTACAAGTGCAGTTTTTACCAACAGCTTTCAGGGTAAGGAATTTTCCAAAAAAAGAGAACAAATATGGTGCTGAGGGGGGATGAAAGACATGAAGCCATTAAACAAATCTTTACTAAGACTTTGTCTTTACACTCGTCTGTGTCAAAGCTTTGCTTTCAATTATTACTTCAATGACAACGGGGGACATCTGTTCCGAACCTCCATCTCATAGTTACTTTACTATCTGTTGACTATGAAGTTCTCTTAAAAGAAACTTCACTGTCAAAGCTTTGCTTTCAATTTTTACTCCAATGATTCAGTCAAAATGTGTTGGTAATGAAGCGCTCCCCTGATCTGAACCTCTAATATAGCTCCTGTGTACTTTGTCAAGTGTGCTTTCCTCTGCCTTTGAATTAATCTCTACCAATAACTTCTCTTAAAGTGTCAAAGCCTTGATTTCCATGTTTACTCCGACAATGGCATCAACATGTGCGGCACTAAGTCCCTGTCCTGAACCTGTAATATAGCTACTGCGTAGTTTGTTCAGTGTGCTTAGCAACACCTTTAAACAAGCAGACGCTGGACTTCTCTTTGAGAACGTCAGTGTCAAAGCTTTGGCCACCATTTCTACTCTGATAGCAAAGTGTGTTGGCTATAAGTGACATCTGTTTTGAACCTCCTTAAAATAGTTGCTTGGTGCCAACATCGTCAGAGATTCAATTAAGATTTTGACTCAAATAACAAAAGTCAAAATGTGTTGGCCATAGGGGACTCCCCTGTTTTAAACCTCTGATATGAGGTTATTGTGTAGTCTGTTAAATGTGCTCAACTTCTTTAAACAGGGCTTGACTATGAGTTCGTCTTAAAAAGGTTTGATTCCATTTTAACTCCAACAAAGCAAAGTGAAGATGTGCTGCGACGGACAGTTTTTTTGCAAGAATGTCCAAAAATTTAAATCTCTATCTTCCAACTTCACAAGCTACAGTCCAAGCTATAGAGCCACCACATTTCATGGTCAATAATAAACGTATATCTTCCAAAAATAGGTGCCATTTGGCAGCGTTTCATTAACAAAAGCGAAGAAGCTACAAACTTTGAATTTCTTGGTTTGGAAAGTTCCTTCTCATAGTCCAACACCTTTAAAGATGGTCAAACCTGTTAAAGAAAAACAAATTGTACACAACACCAACACACAGACATAACATTACAAGTTTTCAAAGTTACACTTAGGTCACTTCAATGAGCACTTGTACTATGTTGCAGGATGTTCAGATGTTGTGTGGAGCAGAAAGTCTGACTAGCAAGACCCTAAATTAGCCTAACGTTTTCTAAATACTTATATACTCTAATGCACTCAACAAGAAGTTGCCTGTGTATTCAACTTTTACACTTTAATATCTAATCGTCTTACCTACTCCAAAGTATTGGCAGTCATCTGACATTTGCCTTTTTCAATATTTGTTCCATTTGCTATTTGACTAAATCCATTCCAGTGGTTACATTTAACCAGGAAATACAGATAAACTTGTCCATTGAGTCAGACGCTGGACAGTCTGTCTACATCAGAACACTGAGTGAATCCAGAGGGGTTTTGTTGCTGGGAGAAATTTTCCTCGTCAATCTTCATAAAGTAAGACTTTCCAAGGAATAACGCATCAAAAACGGCCTTTTTTCCCTTCCTCTTAATAAAATAACTAAAATCCATAGTTAAAATCATTTGAAGACAATTAACATGCATTACTAATTATCCATAACTCTAATCTGCAATAACAATTTAAAGCTGAATTTGGCATGGTAAGTAAAAAACTAAATCTGCTTTAATGTTGCATTAAGTTTTTGTTCTGGGGTGTAATCTAAAAAACATAACCGCAGCATTGATCTTCAAACACAATGGCTGTAAAATGTTTCCAGATTACATTTACTTGATTTAACCAACCAACACTAATCTGATGAGGTTGTAGAACCAAAGGCTTCTTGCATTCACAGAAGTGCAATAATGTAGCTACAGCAGGTCTCTTCCAAGACCTTTACTTAATTAATTACTGCAGTATACTTAATAAAAATGGTTGGCATTTGCTGATGCCAAACACTTTCAGAAAGATAAGTACTCAAATTGTAGACAGAATTTCTGTTCTCTCATCTGACGTGACATTTCTCGTGAAATGTATGGATGTGCATTTCTAACATCAAAGGGTACACCAAATTATTGTTATGTATTAAGTTGCAATTTAGTCATGTTCTTGTCTTAAAACAAACACGGAGATGATCATTTTATCAACAGGGTTAGATCATTTTTCAATCAAAAGGATTGCCACAAAGCTAGATCAGCATCCTCGCCCATACAGAGTCAAAGGCAAACATGTTGACATCCTGGTTTTAATAATCTATAAAAAATTGTTCGGTTGCGAGTTTTACTCAAGATCATTTGCAAACAAGTCTGGTGTTTAGGTTTCTTGCTAAAGCATTCCTTAGTCCATGCTATACAGCCATAAATGCCTCCACAGTCCACAATCTTTAAAGCTGGTCAAACCTGTTAAAAGAAAAATGTACATAACAAACACATGTAACAACACAGAAGAACACTCCATATCCAATTCTTTTACCAAGTATCTGTAGTCCTGTAGTGTTTAGCAGGGTTCTCAGATGCCACATGAAGGGGGAGGATTGAATTCAGATACTTGTTTTTATAACAAAGGAAAATTTCGAAGGACATATTTCGTATCCAAATATTATAAAACGTAATTGTCCTATGGAGGAAATAAAAATGTGCCTGCTGTGAGAAGTGATTTGGACGTTTCATTAGTGGCAATTCTCGTACAATGTCGAGATATTTCAGGATATTCCCAAACATCTAAAACTTCTGGCTGAAGATTCACAGCTATGTTATAGGTATTCTGTCCCAAACGCTTTGACTTGAGAGATGGTGGGGTTGGATGTATAGAGAAATGGACCCAGATTGCAATAATCGAAATGGAAAGCACCTGGAATACCTGCTTTTCAGGATGGGGGTAACTAAAAAGGTTGCTGCACATGAAAGAATATCACATAGTAAATGTAATAGGGGAGGAACAAATTGGCTTAACACTTGCTTTTACAAGAGCATAAAAGTACATTTAAAGTGGAAGGAAGTGGAGGATTTTATGTTAATTGAATATGTACAGAGAGCCTATGTATGCATTTGTCATTTTATTTATTTTTCTATGAAGTCACACCTTTTGCCAAGGAGGTTATATTTTCAGTTGCTGGCCCTATTTTCATTAAACTTGGAAGGGTCCAAAGAAGCAACCATTAACACATTGTTGAGCAGATATGAATCAGGGGGTCGATACACTAATAATTGTTCCACTTATGGAAACAGCCTTGGTAGAAGTCTTAGCTCTGCGAGTGCCTTTCTAGTTGATTTATTGAATTGTTGTTTCCCGCTCTTGTTCTTGGAGTTACACAGCGTGAAGCTTTGGCGGAGGATATAATATGCCTTTGTACACGGATTGTTTGGCATAATCAAACATAAAAATTGTTATTCATTAAAAAGAAAAGAAATGTTCTTAAAACAAATTCTTAAATACTGTAATTTTTTTGGTTACTGTGAAGGGTACATTATCAAACTGTGCACAATGCAAACAGCTATTAGACAAATGAAAAGAAATGCCATAGGATGCATTGTAGTCATCCAAATATAGTTCCAAAGTCATCCAGTGGACTCTTACTGTTTACAAAAGAGCATTATACAAATGACTCTAAAGCGAAGACTGAGCGCCACTTGTTCTTATTCATCTTGAAAATGTAAGCAATATAAAGTTTTAAAAGTTGTGCTGTTGTAAGAACACTTTTGTTAACTACACATAATGTAAAACACATCTTCAACAGTCCTTCGCATGTCCATCAAGCTACTGCCAGGAAAAATATGTTTTTAAAGTGCTTCATCTCTCAGCATATTTTCCATTTCTATCACAAAAACAGTCAAGTGAAACAAGTATATACTTAGTACGAGTTAAATGAAATGAGCTCAATCTCAAAAGTTGTAATTAATACAAAAATACTTACACTCACTTTTACAGCCCATCTCCTCCTACCACACAACTCAGAAATGCTTGCTGAGGCAAGCCCGTGTCCATTTGATGCCAAAACACCTCAGAGCCGGTGCTGACACGACTCATGGGGGGTGGCCAGATTGGGCAGCAGAGTCAAATGTGAATTTCAGTTGGAGGAAGAAAGTTTTTCTTTCATATGATAATGATGTTAATGTTTATTAATTTTCATTTTTTGCAACTTTACATGATTTTTGAGTTTAGTTACATGGGGTAGCCCACCATCAGATTTGGTAATATAATGAACTGGTTGTTAGGTAATGGTTTCAGTTTGGTGTGCTGGTCAATGGGCCCTGTCGAATGTTTCCCAATAATGATATGAAGTAGAGCGACAACAACAAATTGAAGCCAGATCTGAGGAAAATAACTGTGCCCAGCACAGCTGTACCCAAGTAGTGATTACCAACAGATCACTATTATAATCAGAGGAATGTTTCTGTGAAACACAATATACTGTACATTAAATTAGAATTGACATTGCAAAATTAAATTAGATCATTAAGGTCTTCCTTTTTACATCTCGTCACTTCACAAAAAAGGGAATTCCCAAACTGGAGTAACAAAAAGCGGAAAAGGCAGGCCACATATTCCACTGCAGTACGAGCATCGATGCAGTTTACCTTGCTGAGGACAAACTCTGGACTTCTTGTCTTCTTACAGGTCCAGCACAATGAATGCTTTGTCACAGTACAAACCACAACTTATGCAAGTCTAGGATTTTCCAACATTGGCTATATTTTGCTGACTCTTATTATACCAGTGGACATGTAGTTCGATAAAAATCATGAATGCATAAATATTTTTTAATTAACCTCAAGAATAGAAAATATTTGAAAAACTGTTTAAAATAAACACGTCTTTTTTTAAAAGGGGTAACCCCTTTTTCCTTTTCTTTTTTATTAAGTAAAAAAAGGTTGCCATTTTCATCCATAGATTGAACAAATTTAATATATATATATATATATATCATTTTTTTCTTTTCTTCTGGTGGTTATAATGACTTTGAAACTAACAAGTCCAATGTTATGTTATGAGCCCCTTGCCAGTCACACAAAGGCAGATTTACTCATTCTAACAAATAGTATAACTATGTAACGGACATTTGATTCAGTTTTTGCCCGTTTGTGTTCCTTTAAACAAAACTAATCTATTGTACCCAAAAAAATTTTTTTAGTATTTTACAAGACTAAATAGGACTACGTTTACATGCAGGTTTGGAAAATTGCAGGCTGAAATAAAAAAATAATTCTGGCTCGAGTGAATAAAAAGAAAATTGCGGTTGCTATCGACAGTAGCTTGGCTTTTAAAAAATTGTGGATTTGTGCACCGATCAGTGGTCTACGGTGTTTTAACTCCACTTTTAGTATCTGGTCAGTTCGATTGGAACCTCAACTAAGACTGTCCACAACTACTGCTAATGGAAACCGTGCCATACAATGCAGTGGAAATGCGGCATTATGTACCAATCTCACTGAGGCTAAACAAAAAGGTTAATAATGTCAAATAAAACATTAAGAGAAACACCAAAACAAACTGGGTCTTTAAAAACGTAATGAGATCTCATTAATTTAAGGTGCAGACAGCAACTGGTATTACAGGTTTCATGTCAGCGGTACAGTTATGAAAATGGACAATTTTGCTAAAAAGAGCATGAGCTTGGCAATCCTTTATTATTTGTATATGTTGTATTTGACTGCATGTAAATGTGGTCAATAGCCTCCAAAAGTGCACACAAAACACACACTACTGTGCGTCACTGAGAATGTGTTATGAGCTAAACGTGTTTCTAAGAAGACCATTGTGTGTCCACTTGGCTATCCACGTACACGCACACATACACACTATACCAGAGGCTTTCTTAAAGGATCTATGTGTAGTATTTCTGACTGTAAAAGCAGAGTTACTGAATACCAACAAATGAAACATGGTAAACAACTCAGTGCAGCCACTTTAGTATGAAAAATAGAGTCAAAGTTTTCATGTTTCAAAGTGAGGAGACCTCCATTTCCACTGGGCTGCGTTTGTGGAGAGAAATTGCAAAGTTGTGTATTAAAAATACACTATAAATTGAGTCTCATGTACAGTTCAAAAGTACTGGGTGCCTTCTAGTCTAAAGACTTCTTAGTCAATGCTAAATGTCTTACCAATGCCATGACGCATTAGCGTCTAGGCGTAATTATTTATTTGTTAAAAGTATAATAAACAATGATTTTCTTTTGAGAATGCTGATTTTGACAGTGTCAGCTACTTATCTGAATTTGATTGGAAAAAAATATAGAAGCAAAGGACAGGGGTGAGGCATGTGCAGCAAGTATATTCAACAGGCGGGACCACATGTTGTTGTTTTTAGATCGGATTCAGATCGCTGAGCGAAAGAGGTCAGGACTGCGGCAGAGATAACACATAGACCCTTTAAGCCCTAATGTGGCATATGTAGCCACATTATTTACAAACAACCTGTTGTTGGTATTTGGTTGCTTTTAGAACATACTGCAAGTTTCAACTTTTAGAAAAAAATGTTAACGGTTTGTCCTGATAGAACCAATGTCTCTTTATTATAATACATGCTTTGACTCCAAATGTATGGCACAAAACACAGCCATAGAAGGTAGAGAAAAATGTTACAGTTATCACTTCACGGCGACTCACAGAGCATAATACATCTAGAAAAGAAAATGATACATGTGTCAGAAAGAACTAACGATCACACGAGGGTGTCCCATCTTTCTATGCTACTGACAATACAAAATAAAAAAGGAAAATATTGACTGTCATAAAATGAGTAAATTGTCAGGCTAAAATGTAGCAACAATTTAAACTTAAATACAAGAAATGCGACTCAACTTGTTTGTTGTGGAGAATCTATACAAATGGTGCTGCTGGGAGCATCAAAGAGCAGCGTTTAAAAACGGGGTTTCTTAGCAGGACCATCAAACTCCTCGCGGACCCTGCCGAACCCGGGGTTACCAGGACCCATTCCCCTAGGACCGCCCTGGGCGAAGCGCTCGTTGCGCTGTGGGGGTCAATTTGCCAGGGAGGGGTTAAGTATGGGTTCAGTGCACAAGCACACAGTTCATGTCCATATGGAAGTGTATAAAAAGGTACGGAATTAGGTGATTTGTTTATATTGTGAGATTTACAACACAACCAGCAGGAGAAACATCCGAAGAAACCGTTCGTTCCAATATGAAGGTCCACAGGTGCCACAGGTTACATACGGAAAAGGAAGAGAGGGTAATGCTTTCGTTAGTCAGTGCCTACCTAGTATGGTCTCTCCAGTGCATGCCAGGACCAGCCTATAGCCTAGCTTGTAGGTCTAGCATTTTGTAAATGCTGCCCATAATTACTTAAGATCTTTTATGATATAGCAACAGATAAACCTCTTGATTGAGGTATTCATAAAAGATATATATTTAAAAAATATTTTTTTCCATTTCTTTTGCTGCAGGCAGAAGTCTTGTTTCCTTAGAAATTTGCAAAAAGGATATGAAATGATGAGCCGGCTCCCGAGTGGAAATTATGTAGTATAAAATATACTGTCCTGCTATTACAGCACCACTTATGGTACTGCACTGATAACATTGAAAATATAAACTAATGCATCTGAAGTATAGGGACTGTAGAAATGCATGTGTAGAGTGTCAGGCCTGAGCTCTTTCAACTCAGCCTCAGAGTGAAATGCCAATACACCTGTTCAACGATCATAAATATGTAAACATGTAGAAAAACAATATTTCAATCTACCCTGCCCAGTCTCTCATCCACTGCCGCTATGTTTTGCACAAGCACAGCACGCTAGCAGCAAATTGTTACAAACAAGCTGCCTGTATGTAGTCCAACTGTTAAACTTAGATAGTCACAAATCTGAAAATGTGGCTTATGCTATATAAATCAACATTTTGTTATATTTAAAATCTAAATGAATTCTATTCCTGTTCTGAATGCATTCTTTTATTTATTTAATATGAAAAATATTTTATTTAGTAATAAAAAATAACTGATAAGAGTATATATTAAGAACCAAAACAATAAGGAGTATCGATAAAAGTAGTAGCATCGATAAAATCCAAACGATACCCATCCCTAAATGTAATCCAGAAACCAACCTAACATTGGTACCACAAGTCTGCCAGAAGCATAGATTTCAAACATGGTCCAGTATTCACCAATATTCATCCTAAACACAACTGGTCACAAGGTTTTGCCTGCCCCCATCAATTAATCCTGCTGTAATACAATTTAGAATATTGCTTTCCAGATTCAATGCTTTATACCGTCAGCCTGCACTAAAAGCATTATAGATGCTCGGTAACAGAAAAGATGTTTATGAGAAAAGTAAAATGTTGCTGGTCCAGAAGATGAACTACACCGCCTACTTCAGGTCTCAAATGGCTTGTAGCATCCAAAAATACATGTAGCCTGTTGAAATACAACTTCCCTTTTTTTCATGACAGACGATGCATGAAACTGATAGTACAGTATGAAAAACGCTTTTTAAAAACTAAAATCATCACATTGTCAACCGTTATGGGGAAAAACTCAGACGACATTCTGCCTCCCGGGAAAAGGTGCCTGTCCAGCTCACGTGAGACAGGGCTTGCAATAGCAGTCCACTACACAAATGTTGTGATAAGAGTGAGCAGAGCCACTGCATTCTTTCTACAGCTGTCAGAGAGCACATCAGAGAGCAATTTCTTATGATTTAGTGTAGGTTGACGGTTTCCTAGCTGGAAAGCAGTAAGAGTCCGGTGGAAGTAACTGAGGGGGCTTGGCTTACGATTAAAAAAAACCCTATCAGGCAGGCAGCATATCTGTCACATTCAACAATCAGCAAGCCATCCGAAGACAGCTAGGAACACAAATCATTTGTAACTTCCCATCATACATGGCCAGCTGGCCTTGATGTTAAAAGATGAGCTGAGAGTCCCTCCAACAAAAAAAGAAAAGCTCAACACAAACTACATTAACTACTGATCTTCCAAAAAAGGGGATACGTTACCATTTCGTTGCCCATCAAGCCTCCTGAAGCCGGCCCCATCCCCTTCTGTCCCTCAAAACCCATGGGGAACTTCTGGTTGGATCCACCAAAGGGGATATCTATCAGACACAACACAAGTCAAATACATATACTGCATATGAAATAAACATGGCAAGACAAACTCCTTATGCGGCCAGTTGATGGAAAAGCTGATTCAGTAGAATTAGTTGAGATATATCAGTAAGGCTGTTCGGGCTCTGTATTTGAAGAATTCTGCGATATGCATATCATATGGCCAGATTGACTAATCCAGTGTGACACATTTAGATATTTATTTTATATCAAATGTTATATTAATCTGATAATTAAAAAATAGAATATAAATAAATAAATTGTTAGATTATCAATTTGTCATTATAACTGACAAGCTTAAGGTGGGCTGACTTATTGTCATGTGACAAGCAGCTCAGCAACCCCTCCCCCCCCATGCCCAACAGTAACACAGGTCCCAAAAGCTATTCAGGCAGAACCCCTGCCTGATTTAGATGCGCTGGAGTCTGCATTTAGCACCTCCTCAGTTTTTTTTCCTTTATTAATAAGTAACCTCAATTACATTACTGAAAAATAACTTGCCGTTCATGACCAAAGATCCACCGGGATTCATTCTCATTTCCCTCTGTAATGAAAAAGGCAGACAAGAAAATAAATATTAAACCAGACAAAGATGAATGGAATATCTTGTTTCTTTGTAGATATGCAATGGTCTTTAATTCTAACATTAAGTTCAACTCACATCCATGAAGTTGCCCATCCTGTAGTTCTCATCACGCTGGCGACGCATCTGTTCTTCAATCTCCCTCTTGCGAAGCATCTCTTCTTCCCGCCGGCGACGCTCTTCTTCTTGTCTGTTCACAAAAGGGAAAGCATTACTCCTGTGATCCAATATTAGCATTAACATAATCAAATCAGATTTAATTTTCATTTATGATTGCAGGAGAGAACAATGGAAGTTTTGTGTTCTCTGTTGAACAACCAAACACAATTGTAATGAAAATAAATACCTGATCTGCATCTCCTTCCTCTTCTGCATGTCCTGACTGTGCACCTCCTCCATGCGCCGCAGTTCCTCCTGTCGCCTTAGCAGATCTGAAAAGAAACATAAAATAAACATTTAATTGTGGCACTTAAACTGAGATACTCCACATCCTGAGAGTGACATGCAACTTTTCTAGTACCGTATTTTCCGCACTATAAGGCACACTTAAAAGCCTTTAATTTTCTCAAAAAGCGACAGTGCGCCTTATAATCCGGAGCGCTTTATATATGGATTAATTCTGGTTGTGGTTACTGATCACGAAGCGATTTTGTGTGGTACACGGCGCTCTGTCAAAATGTTTTAGTACGACTTTGGTAAACTACAAAGCCACACCGCTTGCAGCATTACGGCTACCGTAGTCCGCGTCGCGGAGTAATACATGCTGTGCTTCACCATAATATTACAGTGTGTGTGTATAAGGACCCCAAAATGGCACCTGTCAAGAGACACGCTTACGACGCGGACTTCAAACTCAAGGCTATCAGTCACGCAGTGGAACATGGGAATAGAGCAGCTGCGAGAGAATTCAACATTAATGAATCAATGGTACGGAAGTGGAGGAACCAAGAAGATGACCTGCGCCAAGTAAAGAAGACCATTTGGCGGTATCGGACTGTTTTTTTTACGTGTTACAACTGAACAAGGTTGGGAGTTATTGTGAATACGCTCATTAACGTTTGAACAATGTTGAGAGTTATTGTGAACACGTTTAATAAAGTTTGACTGACTGAAAATAGACCATTCATTGACAGTGCGCCTTATAATCCAGTGCGCTTTATAGTGCGGAAAATACGGTAATAAATAGCAAAAAATAGCAATAACTGTAGTTTCGTTTTCAAAAATGACAATACCACTACACTTGCCTTGTCTGAGCAGGTTGGCCTGGTGCTCGTGGAACGCATCCTCCATCTCGCTCTCCAGTTTGTCACGGGCCTCGCGCATGTTCTTCTCCACTTGCTGCCGCTGCTGCTTCTCCATGTCATCCAGAGACTTCCAACGCTTTGAGTACTCGTATTCGAAAGTGCCGGGTCGAGCAAAACGAGGAGGTTCCTCCCGCTCTCTATAGATAAAAAAAATACACCGATCTTTATGTTTACACGATTGTATCCACACCATAGACCTGTTGAGTTCTGCCCAGTCCGGTGGAATTACTAAAGCAATTTCTCAGTAAATTAGGAAAATAAATGCTCTATAGCTTAATAGGTCCCTGAACAGCAGTTGCAAACCCATCAAAGCCCAGTAATTTATTACAGTAACACACCATTTTTAAAAACTGGCCATAAACTTTGATTTAAAATTTTCATTAGCAGCCAACGTCATACAATAAAAAGTGTTGCCAGTGTGGGGGTTTAAAGACGGCAGGCAACATCTCTTCTCCTCCTTCCCTCAATTTACACAGGTTACCATCTGCCAATCCCCAAACCTCCACCCCACCCCCATCACTCCATCTGCTGCTCACAAAAGAATCACTTGAAAATAACACGCATAATAAAAGGTCATTGTATCAGACTTAAGTAAACCTTATTCAACTCAAGATCAGCCATAATTTTTCATAGGCAAGTGGATGTCGTCAAAATGTGATTTGCTTACGCTTGATATCTGGGATTCTTCTGTGCCAGTTTTTCTGGAAGACCATCTTCATCATCAAACTGCTCCAGAGGCTCAACAACAACAGGCCGCGGTGATCTGAAAAGGGTGTACATGTATAAATAAAATAACAGAAGACGAATAAGTATCACTTTTATGTCGCTGTATTGACTCATAATGCACACTACATACTTGTGCTTTTTTAACCTCAGCTATACTTACGTGGTAAGCAGAAAGACACCCTCGCTGCACCGATCCAAGGCCTTTCTAGCCGCTGGTTTGGAGGCAAACTCTACAATGCCCTTGCCTGTGGCACGCCCGCGGTCATCTACGATGACAATGGATCTCTCAACCATTCCAAACTGTGAGAACGCTTCCTCCAGGAGCTCATTGGAAACAAACGGTGACAGGTTCTTCACAGACAAAGCGGCAGAGTGTGTGGCAAACCGGACACGCAGTGGTCTGCTTCTCATCGGCTTGTCATCCAACTCTGCTTTAGCTATCTCTGCAAGTGCACGGGACTCCTACAAGAGACCAAATTACTATTAGAAACTGTTCAACCTCAAGTCAACATTTTTTCCCCACACTCTTCAGTCTTTTCATTTAATAAAATTGCTAGTTGCAGCCCCACACACACACTGCAACATGGACTATGGCACAATGGTATATTTAAGGATTTAATGTCTTACCAATCGGATGAAACCAAAGCCTTTGCTTTTGTTGATGAAGACCTCGCTGGGCTCCCCATATTTTGCGAACAGCTTTTTGAAATCGTCCTCTGTGATGTCGTTGGGCAGGTTTCCAATGAACAGACGACACCGCTGTGTGTATGTCTTCTCACCGGGCTTGAGAAGCATGGAGAGTGTTGCCCTGAACGCCTGTCGATTGATTAACGATGCAACATAAAAACAATTAATTTTCTATCTACAATTATACAAAACGAACACACAATATTATTATTTAGGAGCAGGTATATACAAAACCACTTCTACTGAAAGGCTATCCTGTGCTCAAATATACTACTTCTTTGTTTGCGTGCTCGGGCACTTAACGTCCATTCATGTCTTTATGCCACAGACCAACGACCCATCCCCCACTCGGTATGTGGACTCGAAGAAAAAAACAAGCTAGATTTATTTTATGACGATAATTCACGACATACTAGCCTACACTATACGAGTCAAAACAAATGGCAACTGTGTAAAACAAATATTTCTTACATATGCCCTTTGTTTTACCAGCATAATACGTTATTAGACGGTACGGATCTTAGACAAGATGGCGGACAAGCTGAAGCGAATAAACTAGGGTCCGCGTGATTTCAATCACCATTTGTACCGCCATTAAACAATACATTTTATTTGAACAGCTCTTTTTAAACAGTATTTTTCATGGAGAAAGAGAGACTAACAGACACATACGACTGGACATTTTGGGGGGGGGAACTCCGCCCGCCCGGGCTGCACTGCGTTTCTAACCGAGTGTTTTGCTAAAACTGAATACACTAACGTTAGCGAACAAAGACTCGACGCCATTCACGGTAGAAAATGTATTACGATTGATCAAACTGACCTTATCCTGGCTCCCATCTGATTCGCCGTCGTTATTTAAGCCCATTCTCACTGTCTCCTGTTTGGACCTCGTCGGCGGCGGTCCCATCCTCTGGCCTTGGTGGGGGCCTGTTCTCTGGCCTTGGTGGGGACCTGTCCTCTGGCCGTGTTGTGGGCCTTGATTGGGGCCTGACCTCGGACTTTGTTGGGGTGTTTTCGGGCCTTGTTGGGGCCCTGTCTTCGGTATCTGGTGTGGAGGCTGATTCGGCCCGTTACCATTTCCTACCGGTGACTTTAGCTGCTGGCTCTGGTTCTGGTTCTTGTTTGCTTGGATAGGTGGAGGGGAGGTTAAGATGGGTTTCGGTGGGGGTGACTGAATCTTCGGCTGAGGCACAGGGGTTGTCGGTTTCTGATCCTGTTGCAGTGCCGGTGTCGGATTCTGCTGCAGCTGTGCCGGTTTCTGCTGCGGCTGTGCTGGGTTCTGCTGCGGCTGTGCCGGGTTCTGCTGCGGCTGTGCCGGGTTTTGCTGCGGCTGTGCCGGACTCTGCTGCGGCTGTGCCGGGTTCTGCTGCGGCTGCATCGGGCCCTTCATGGTGAGAGCAGGGCCAGGAGTTGGTGGCGGAATGATTGCCAGCGACTGGTTCGGTTGTGGCTTCTGGGGAGTATGTGGTCCCTGATTGGGAGGTCTGTTGAAGTTATTATTTGCTCCCCTCCGATTTTGATTTTGATTTTGATTCTGATTCTGGAAAGGATGGCTCCTGAAATGTGGGTTTCCCATTAGCCCACCCCGCATCGGGCCGCCGGGCCCACCGCCTCCTCTGCGTTGCTGGAAATTATTCATCCCAAAGGCGCCACGATTATTGTTGAATCGAGACATTGATCCCTATATCAACGAAAACTATGATTAAAATACCAAAAACGTTATAATTTTGCTGCGTAACAACGGTCTTCTGCCGATGTTTGCCGGTAGTCCTCCTCAAAATGGCGACTAACGGCTGTGCCTAGAGGAGTCTTTCTTCTCCACCTCACTGAGCGCCGCGGCGAGGAGCTGATTGGTCTGCTGCTCAACAGGAGGAGTCACCAGGGGCGTTCACGATCTTTTGAAGGATCAGTTCATTTTTTACATTTTTCTCCACTAATTCAACTCTCTCTCATTATCTCTCTTTTTTTTCAGTTTCAAGTAGAAAATGTACAAAAATATATGACAAGTCGTTAGTAGTTTCTTTAGAAAACTGAGCACACAATTGTGTTAGAGATAGAATCTAGATGGAGGTATTAAATCATGGCTAAAAGAGAATCAACATTGTTCTCACCCCTGATACTCATGTCGACATTGTATTTTGTATATTCTGTATATATTTGTGGATGTATTTTGAATTTATATATATTTTTTAAACATTTATTGCAGTTTAAAAACATTACTGATGTAAAAAAACAAAAACATTTAATAGCATCAGAAAATAAATATTATTAATAGCAAAGTATTGTTTGTTAGTTTTATTCCCTGTATAAATGTGAATTATTTTTGGAGTTATAGTGGGACAGTCTTCTGTGCCCCTGTGTTGATATTTAGATTACACATTTTTGTTTCTAACAGAGCAGTAATTCGTATAGATGCAGCAATTGTAGACCGGCTAGTTATGTATGTTTGAATGTAATATTTTTATTATAATAATAATAATATAATAATAAGCTTTAGAATTGCAGCCCAAAGTACTTCACAGCAAAAACATAACAATTAGTACAAGATTAGACAGAATGAGAGCATTTACAGTACAATACTCAGTGTTGATGTAAATTAGTCTGAAGTACCATTATAAACATAGCAGAATTATTATTATAGATGGTCATCACATCATTATTTGCAAACAATAATTAATTAAGTTGATATTAATTGTTCTCTCTGTAAACTTAATGGTGAAACAACCATACACTTGCTTTGGAGCTTTCATTATACTGTTATTTCTGTATAAAAAATGTTAGGTTTGCAGATCAGAACAACAGTATTATGATTATAATTGAGCAAAATTGCACAGTCACATAAGTACATTCTATAACAGAAAAACGTTATTTAAAGTTTTTATAAATGAAATGCAACAATACATACAAGCTATTCAGCCAAACACAAAGCCTTAAAGACTCTTGATGTTTGTACATTTTTAGAGTGGTGAATCCTTTTTTTATAATATCATTTATTTACCCCTTAACCTCTAGTGTTTGTTATTGCATTTGCTATACAATAAAAAGAAAGAGAAAATTAAATGGATGATTGTCACAGAAAATAATTTACGACAGGAATTCTTCATCTTGCTTCTTGATGTTGCAAACTGAAAAACGTTCAATTTTGCACAGTACCCTAAAAAAATCTAGTCCCTGTACAATACCTCAAATGAAAAACAAAGTGGACCATTCACTGAAACAAACTTAGCAAGTTTAAGGGGACGTCTTGAGAAAATCTAAAAATCTTTAGGAAGAGCGATATTTGATTGGGATTATAATATTTCCGTTCAAATGAATCGTCTGCAGCATACTTGGTCTAAAGCAAGGCAAAGGACCCCTTAGCTGAAAGAGCAGTATGTACTGCTTATGTATAAAATTGAGTTGCATATTAAATTGTGCCAACAATAACGTGAACGGCGGCAGAGATTGCTATGTATAAACATACCTTTTTATAGTGCAAACAAAGCTAAGCTATTAAAATAATAATAGGTGCGACACAATCCTTTACCACAGGTTTGCTGCACGAGGATTCATGTGTAACAGTTAGATTAACATACACAACATAAGTAAAATGGGATGGTTTTATTTACAAATAGGCCGATTCATCTTTGCTATTTATATGTTGGATTCATGTTACTGTATGTAATGTGTTTTTTCAGACATATTTTAATTTCTTCCGTAAAACACATTAACCTGACCACTTAGTTGTTTTCATACTTAGAGTTTGTAGAAACACTTAAGAAATGCCTCACAATGATCATAGACCGTCATCATAACATGCTAAAATGATAATCAACTTGAAAGCTTTCTCTAATCTGAGTTACCTGAGTTTTAATAAAAAGTGTACCTTTTTAAATTCATCCACTTATGCCAAACGTTTAAATATATGTTGATAGTTGTGGTTCCTGAACTAGGACAAGTCTTCAAAAGTAAGATTATATGATATGGTAAATAAATAAAAGTTGGGGAACCTCTGACCTCCCGTTAGTGGACTTTATAACGCAGGGCTTTGGACTCGAGTCACACATTTGAGGACTTCAGACTTGAGAAAATAAAAAATGACTTTGACTTGAAGAACCTGATAGCCTCCTACAGGCAAGGAATAACTTTGATTATAACTTCATTAACACACATTTATTTCTATCTTCCTGGTTTGCACATTTTTTTACTATTAGCCTTTGTTGTCAACTTGGTGAAGTGGCACTAAAAGACTGATAATGACTTTTTTGGGATCCAAAACCTAAATGTTGGGACTTCTTTTGTGATTTATATAACAATGACGATCTCTGTGGCAATGCTTGACAATATATATTTTAAAGCATTGATTACACTTTGTTTTCCATGAGAGGACATTTGTGGTGTTGGTTTAATTATTCCTTTTATAAATATGTATGATTGTTAGCATTGCTTCTCCGGGAACCATCACCTTACCGTGGTGGAGAGGTTTGTGTGTCCCTATGAACCTGAGAGCTGTGTTGTCTGGTTTCAAAACGACCGCATGAAAAAAAGGGAAAGAGAAGGAGAGACCCTGCCCGGAGGAAGCCTGAGGCCCCCATCTGGAGCCAGGCCCAGAGGGAGAGCCCGACAGCGAGCGCCTGGTGACCGGGTTTGCCACGGAGCCCGGTCGGGCACAGCCCGAAGAAGCTACCTGGTGCCTCCCATCCACCCATCCTGTGGGCCCACCACTCACAGGAAGAACCGCTGGGGTTGGGTGCACTGTTACACGGGTGGCAGTGATGGTCAGGGACCTCGACGGACCAGACCCGGGCAGCAGAGGCTGGCTCTGGGGACGTGGAACGTCACCTCTCTGTGGGGGAAGGAGCCGGAACTAGTGCGGGAAGGAGCCGGAACTAGTGCGGGAGGTGGAGCGCTACCAGTTGGATCTGGTGGGGCTTACCTCTACGTACAGTCTTGGCTCTGGAACCGTACTCCTGGATAGGGGTTGGACTCTATACTTCTCCGGAGTTGCCCAAGGTGTGAGCCAAGGTTCTGTGCTAGTCATGGAACGGCCATAACAAACACCATGTTCAAACATAAGGATGCTCATAAGTGTACGTGGTACCAGAGCACCCTAGGCCAAAGGTCAATGATCGATTTTGTGATCGTATCATCTGATCTTAGGCCGCATGTTTTGGACACTCGAGTGAAGAGAGGGGCGGAGCTGTCAACTGATCACCATCTGGTGGTGAGTTGGATCAAGGGGTGGGGGAAGACTCTGAACAGACCTGGTAAGCCCAAATGGGTAGTGCGGGTGAACTGGGAACGTCTAGAGGAAGACCCTGTGGAGGTTGGGGGCATTGAACCTGAGTGGGCGATGTTCAAAACCTCTATTGCTGAAGCTGCGGTGAGGAGCTGTGGTCTCAAGATCTTAGGTGCCTCAAGGGACGGTAACCCTTGAAGACCGTGGTGGACCCCGGTGGTCAGGGAAGCCGTTCGACTGAAGAAGGAGTCCTTCCAGGTTATATTATCCGGGAGGACTCTGGAAACAGTTGCAGGGTACCGGCGGACTGCCGTGGCAGAGGTAAAGCAGCGGGTGTGGGAGAAGTTCGGAGAAGCTATGGAGAAGGACCTTCGGTCGGCACCAAAGTGCTTCTGGAAAACCATCCGGAACCTCAGTAGGGGAAGCGAGGAACCATCCAAGCTGTGTACAGCAAGGGTGGGACCCTGCTGACTTTGACTGAGAAGGTTATCGGGTGGTGGAAGGAGCACTTTGAGGAACTCCTGAATCCGACTAACACACCCTCTATGGTAGAGGCAGAGCTGGAAGCTGATGGGGGACCATCGTCAATTTCCCTGATTGGAAGTCACTGAGGTAGTCAAACTACTCCACAGTAGCAAAGCCGCAGGGGTTGATGAGATCCGTCCAGAAATGCTGAAGGCTTTGGGTGTTGAGGGGCTGTCTTGGTTGACACGCCTCGTCAACATTGCGTGGAAGTCTGGGACAGTGCCTAGGGGGTGGCAGACCGAGGTGGTGGTTCTCCTATTCAAAAAGGGAGACCAGAGAGTCTAGATCTAGAAGTAGACCTAGAAGAAGAAATGTCATAACTGTTAAAAAGAGAAGATATTACGAAATTTGTTGTGTGACATGCAGAGAACTCGGAGAGAGGAGAGTCCAGTGAAACCGGGAGATTGGTCTCCTAAAAGATGATCAAAAGGAAGGACTGGCATTCTCCAATATGGGATGGACTGTTTTCAAGTCCTATTGACCCACAGCAGTCCGACTACAAAGGGAGGTGTTACCCCTTTGTTACCCCTTTGTTTGTCTTACACGTCTCAACCTCAGTGAAGAATCAACCGACCCGAAGTGTTAAAAGGGGACTGTGGAAGGAGGTCAGAGTCTCAATAGGAGGGTGAGTATGACCCTGTACCAGAGACTAAGAAAGAACCCTGCATCATCCAACCTAATCAGATCATGTTGTGGCACGCGGGGTATGATTAGTTTCGTCGTGATACTTACCATGATGATAGTGTTCCCACTTATCTGGTGGGAAACATGGAACCTGAGAGACTTTAAAGAGGACTCTCAGAACATGGCAACAACAGACTACAAGACAACTGATACAAGACATAGATCAAAAAGAGCAAGAGAAAGCTATGGATTAGGAGATGCGAATATGCACATACATCACGGAATAGAGGCAAATAATATCACATTCAGCAGAGGCCGCACAACCACATTAAATTTGATTTCTGTGACGTAATTTCCTGTCCCTCTCCTCTAATAACAATATGCAAAACAGATCAGGTGGGCAGATGAGCACATCTGCTGCACGGAGAAGAAAACACTCAGTTCCCCTGGAGTGGAAGCTGGAGTAAGGCAGTATGTTCAACATTCAAAGACGGATGAGGCAATACTGTACAAGACACATCAAGTGTACTGAATAGAAATTTAGCAATTTGCTCAAAGGAGCAAGAGGAGTGACATGTAAGAAAATAAATGATTGTGATCCATTATTCCTCACCATCGTTTCATCGCATCTCAGAGATTAGAGACTGTTTGTTTTAGAAGCTGAGGTTTTAGGAGCAGGTCCACAAGGACATTTAGGATAAAGGTTGAGGACAAGAAAACTGAAATCTCAAAGCAGAACCAGTAGGGAAAGGAATTAGAAGTTTCTACAGTTAGAAATAGAGTAGCATGGAGACAGGATATATAGAGAAGAATATGTAGCTTGACTGGAAGTTGCAGCTCAGTAAAGATATATAGTTGTATTGTGTGTGTACCAGCCAGGCCCCTCCTTGCTTTAAAGCCCAGTCCCATTCTATTTGGAGAAATAGCTCCAAGTTTAAATGTCTGTTAATAATGATGCATAGAGTAACGGAACCACCCAGTCCAATTTGCAAATATCTCCATAAGAGATATTCAGCTCGCAGAACCATAGCACAAGACAGAAATATGTGCATTGGTGACACTGGTCGAGTGTTTCTATGTTTTACCCATAACAGATGAAACTTTTGCAAGCTTGAACTCAGTTGAAGAGAAGCACAGCGCCTAGGAGGAGCTTCAGCTCCACAGCATACAAGAGATGCCATAGGAGCAGCCCAGAGGAGTGCCAGATGAATCCAAGGCAAAAGTCAAACTGGAGCAGGTTTTGAATAATTGTTTTTATGGTGGGCAACTACCAACAAGAATGTGGATTGGATTAATTACATTTATTGTATTTAACAGAGATTTATTCATTATTATTCCAGGACTCGGTGGAGAGATTATATCTCCTCACTGGCCTGGGAACGCCTCAGGATCCCCCAGTTGGAGCTGGAGGATGTGGCCCGGAGAAGGGAAGATTGGGGTTCCTTACTGGAGCTGGTGCCCCCGCGACCCGATCCCGGATCAGCGGTAGACGATGGATGAATGGATGGATGTTCCTAGTTGAGAAAGGAGGTGTGTGTGCCATGTTTGGCTCATCCTGGTGCACATTTATATTAGATAAATACGGCACCAGAGAGATCAGTTACCAGAGCCTTACAAGGATTGACAACATTAGATAAAGAATTAGCAGAGAATTCAGGAATAGAGAATTATTTTGGTGATGCTCTGGAAAGATGGTTCGGGAAATGGAGGTCTTCATCATGTTACTGGTATCTTCAGCATTAATAGATATATTAATACTTACTGTATGTGGATGTGGTTTTAAAACATGAATTAGAAGCCGTATGATAAAATTGATTGAATCCGCAATAACAAAACAAATGGTACACGAGTATCAGCCCCTCTCCATACAGATTTGAGGGTACGATATAAAAAGGACACGACGTCATCTAAGAATGAGGAAGAAGATGATGCACTCCGATACGAAGACTGTTTGGGAGAACTATTTAAAGAAGAAACCAAAGACACTGAACTGTAAAAGCATAATGATTCCGATGCTGAAAATCCTAAAGAAGTGACGTGATGAAGGAGCTGACCAAAGCAAGCTGGATAAAGACAGCGTCTGTTTCAAGAACATTTTTGATTATGTATTGGTGTATTTTTATTTTGTATTGTTATACTTTGTATAAACAGGAGGGTTATGATAGGAAAATACAGGAAATACTAATTGTTAAGCACAGCAGGGGACAGGAGGAACACCCGAGTGTTAAACACACCAGGGGACAGGAGGTGAACTGCTCAATCAAAGAACAGTCCTCAGTCGATTGAATTAGCACGTCTGATACCTGATCCTTTGATATATGCATATAAATACTAGGGCTGGGACAGTTGCTTCGGAGAGCAACACAGCAGAACTTACAACCTGTATGTGTGTGAGTTTGATCATCCTTTGTATGTATAAAACTCTGCTCCTTCTTGCAAGAATATAGATTAAACCCTTTTATTTGATTTAGATCCTGACTTCGTGGCGTTATTAGGAATATTTTTCCAACAACAACTGGAAACGTTTCATGGTGATATCTATTAGAAAATAAGATAAGATACCCTATTCACCTGTAGTGTAATTATATAATGTATGGAATTTTACAATACTTGCTTAAAGGCAGTTTTCTAAAAATGTGTTTTTTTCTCACCACTTCAGCACCACTTACTACACGTACACCAAACTTTCCATTCCTGTCTATATTCTGAAGGTTTTTACAGAGGGGTTTGTTCATAAACCATTCATATAAAACATTCTATTTCTAAAAATATGGCAAAACATTTACTGATTTATGGAGTGATAAGAAAAGGAATCCAACAATCCCTGTGTAAAAACCTTTGAATCTAAAATGTCAACAATCATTTTGAACCTCAATTTATCCAATGATCATGTCTCTGTTCTGGAAGTGTATACAAATGAACAAATATGTAATAAGATTATGCTCATTAGCATATTAAACATGACATTTCAGAAAACTCGTAACACAAGAAAATAATTGCCATAAAGTACATCAACCTGGGGAAGAAGCATGGTGATATATACATATATATTTTTTTACCCTATTGACATGTCTCCCCTTAATCCATCCTCTGATATACAGCCATGGAAAAATTAAAGACGCTCAACTCGGATGGATCTTTTGTCATTTATTCCACATATAGGTGTTTTGGAAACAAACAAAAAAAGTGGAGAGACCACCAAGTCTCCCCTAAACAGGATTTATTTTAATGCTCATAATTAAAAACCGACACAAAAAGGATGAGATGACAACAGTGACAAAACACAACACAACATAAGTCCAAGAAACAAAAAAACGTAACCAATGACAACATACAGGAGAAAACAGACGAGCTGCTGCGACGTCGTCACACAGGGGGAATGTAAGAATGGTAAAAAAAATGGTGAAGGAGAAAAATAAACTAAATAAAGAGAAGTGAACAGAACGCAGGGCTGCATCAGATTTAGACGGGAAAACATAGAAAGGACTCGAGGAGGTAAGAGACATTCATTGACCCGTCAACAACAATCCAAACCGATGTCTTTCCTCCTTTTTTTTAAATCAGGATTGAAACAGCAACAAAGAACAAGTAATCATGAGGAGAGCAAAATAACCATTCACAAAGGAAAATGCAGAACACCCGATATATATTTTTTTAAGCACACAGGACTCTTCAGAGTTACATTCCTACGTTCAAGGATCACACATTGTTCAAAGGTTAACTTTTTATTTATTTGTAAAATCACCCTTCAGTTAAGTTGGAACAGCTTCTTGCCAAAGCTCTCCCAGTGTACAGCCATTGTATTTTAAAGAAGTGCACTATAATAGCATTGGGTTTAACTTTAAATCTGACCTTTTATGTTCCATTAGTGGGTTACATTAAGTTGCCAAAGGAGGGAGCAAGGAAGTGAATGTTTTCTTACATTTTCTTGGGAATAAATGGTGTACAGTTTAAAACTCAGGACTGCTTTGGTGTCGTGGAAGAAGATTTAGAGGAAGCATATTTCCCCAGTGTTTAAAACAAACTAAAACCATTGTAAAATCAACTGGGATTAATGGAGAGGAGGGTGTTGATCGGGTGGCAGATGCTGAAACAAAAACTTGAATGGGGAAAATGTTTAAAAGAGGAAAATGTGTGTGGAAGGAACAGTGAAGCGACTTATGGTGTACAGTCTGTGCCGGCCTGCAGACATCTAGAGGAATGTTTTATTTCATGCAACTCATACCTGTAAAGCCGACAATCTTACTTAAAGAGGTACATTTACATTAAAAGACTCACATAAAACAGAAACAGGTTAACATGCAGGTGTGGAAGCTTTGAAATAAACAGCACAGGATGGCAAAAGCGTCGATTCATTAGTTTGCTTTTATTTCAATTGGATATTTCTTCATATACTTAAAGATATTTGATCACACTCGTTAAAAAGAAAGAAAGAAATGTGAGGCCCTCATGGATGTTAAATAAAGAGGGGAGTTTGTAGGTAGATTAGTGACGCAAGGCTGCAGTGAACAAGTCATGGGGTGGTCGGTGGGGGGGATGGAAACCAGCTGCTCCAGCTCTAAAACTTGCACCGGACTCAGATTCTGTGAGACTCCGACGCTGGAGCGAAGCCGCAGTCAGACTGAATTTCACCTGGCCCAATTCACACGAGTGGTGTGGCAAAAAAGTCAGCAGGGGACAGAAAATATCTTAGGCAGGGTTTTATCAAACATCATTTAACTGTCTCTGTCCTTGCACTTACTAAAGTCTTCTCTGCTGCCAGTTATAAAGAAAGATGATAAACAACCAATTTTTCAACTCCACTTTTTCTCTCAAACTGGTACACTGGAGAGCCTTAATAGTTTGCATTTTAAAGTTCAATCAGATTGAACCGAAAGGTGGAAGGTCAATTTGCAACAAGAAGCAAATGTATCTCGTCCCATTCCACATGGAAACTATTGGGAAGTGAAATCCGGTCTGACAGGTAGGTGTTAAACTGCTAATCCGACTCAATCTTATTGTTGGTTTTCCACTAAATGTCTTACAAACACAGTGATGAAAGAGTGGAAGCAATAGAGGCTGTGACAGCTGGAGGTTATGATGATTAGGTAAAAGTGGAGAAGAACTGAGGTCGGGTGGAAGCGACTGACAGAGGTTGAATAAAACTAAAGGGAATGTATCGTGTGAGTCAGTGTTTCTCCCTCCGAAAGGCTAAGACTTATGTTAGAATCAAATCAGTGTTTGAGTGTCGTATGAGATTGGACTGCATGGAGTAGCGTAGGTTGTATTCAGCCGTGTGGATGAAATTGTTATGGTTATTAAATGTGTGTGCGTGTGTTTGTCATCTTGCCGATGTGTGTGGAAGAGGGGGGGGGGGGGGGGGGGGCTCATGGCTGTTTCCTTTGGGAGAATGGCAGATCAGAGGTGAGAGGTCAGTGTCTCAGAGGGTCACAGTGGAGACGAGGTGAGGTCAGATTCGGGGCAAATACTTCTCGATAAATTCCTTTACAGTCGCCATCTCCTGCAAGAGAGCAAAGTAGATGTTGGTACAGAGGAGACATCAAACAGATGATACTGTTCTCTGATGGAACAATACGGAAACTTGGGATGTACTGAATGGCTTTTTTTCCTTTTTTACATTCATTCATTTTACAAGCTTCCACTGATGTTTTCAAATGAAGCTTTGAATGTCTGAAGTCATATTTTACGACGTCATTAATCATTGACACAGTTGGTGTACGCCCGGTGTTACTCTTAGACAAACCTGTCTAATAAATTAAGTTTTTATCCCTTTTTATCTGAAATTGGGTGGTGAACTTGATAACACTTGGTTCTATGTTTCTTTTGTGTATTTCAGCACGGGACTACCAGCTATACCCATCTTCAGACATCTTTTTCAACAAAGAAATTCTGGCGGAGTGTATTTTCTTCAAATTCAGTATATTCAGACCACTATTACTCAGTGCCAGAAGCACTTGGACTGATTCTTCACTGTTTTGCAAGAACAATAAGAGAGTTATCTTTTGAATGAGACCCAAATCATGCAGCTGGTGCAAATGGTTGAAGAGCAGCTTTCAATTTACTTTGGGTATGTCGTTTGTAGGTATTTTCGGATAAATTCGCCCACTTCCTAAGAGGTTAACCTAAAGAATTGTGAGGAAAATACGTAAATGTAATTTATGGTGATGCTAAACCGCACCGGCAGGTGTGTCCCTTTGTGTGCAGCAAGTGGGAGAGCAAAGTGTGTTTTTGGCCGCATTGAAAATATTGTTTTTGACATGCTAAACACCAACAAGTATAGATTTAGTCAGAATATTCTGCGAGATAAAATTATGATGTTATTTTTTTATTTTCAATACTTTTGGACTTTTGGACACAACGCTCTGGAGTTAATAGAAATATTTGGATCACACAAGTCTGAAAAGATCCTACGTACCACTGGAATCGAACTGTACACATCGTATAATACTGATCATATTAGTATAGCAGAATCTTTATCTGCAACTGTGAACAAATATCAGGTTTAAACACCATGAATAGATGAAGCTGCGCAGCATTCAAATGTTACTTCAGAATTTGAATCCAACATTCAATGAAGCTTCAAACTATTCAGTACAGCCCTAACTGTGAGCACAATAAACAGGAAAACAGCTCGTCTAAAAAATATATAAGGAAAAAGTAAGTTTTGAAGAGTGGCTTTAGCAAGATAAGCCTACAAAATATAGATTTGCAAAGTGAGAGGGAATATTTCAAGTTTCTGGAAATGAAAGCCCACTTTCTTTTCTGTAAAAATTATTTTTGGTGCCGGCAGGTGGCGCACTATCAAAGCTTGTAAGGGCATGAGAGTCTACTGTGTGAATAATCAGAAACGGTGTTAGAAAATATCTGGTTCAAATCTGCTCTGGTTCGAGCAGAAGCTAAGGTCAACACTTTGTAGAAACCTGGTAGCACTTTCAGCTTTCTGAACTGAAAGAAAAACTCTTAAAAGTCCAAATGAAAAGTGTTTTTACAAACTGATTTAGCCACGCACGCACGCACGCACACGCGCGCACGCACACGCACACGCACGCACGCACGCACACACGCACGTACAGTACCTGAGGGGAGGAGCTGTGAAGGAGCCCTGGGTAGGATCTGAAGGTGATCATCTGAGGGTTGACTATGGTTTTGAGTTTTTCTGCCGTCATGGCACCAAACTGCACTGGGATCATGCTGTCCATCTCACCGTGGCACTGCAGGATCGGGATGTTCTTGTGGCCGCTTGAAGCCTGCAGGACAGACACAACACCGACTTAAACAATGTCCACAGTAAGCTGCATCTGTTCAGAGAACGTTGAGTTTAATACAAACAGTAAAAGCACCTCATCTCAGCAGAAAATCTTCTACTTATGTCAATGGAAAGAAACAACGGTTCCCACCTCCAAAATGCAGCTACGTAATCTAACTAGTACATTTGGAAAGGATAAGACATGTCCTTAAAGGTCAGAGACTGGCAACCTCTTATATCACACCTTGCACATAGAAGTTCCTGAGTTGTAATTTTGTAAACTTGTAAGAGTAAGAGGGAACATAAAGGTAGAAATCTATGTTCCAAAATGATCAATGGCCCATGTACCATGTACCCATGTGTTATCTGGTCCTTGGGAAGTATGTTTTATTGTGAAGCAGATTAAGGGGAAATAATATTATTTTTATTGCATGACAAAATGAGTCTCCATCTTGGCGAACACGTGAAGCACATGTATGGACAAAATGAGTCGATAAAAAAAATAAGCAATCAATGGTCCTAGCCTGCCATATCCGAGTTATGTTCCTATTCTTAAGATTTATTTTATATCTCTTTTATTTAGTATATACACACACACATTTATTTTATCCTCGTCCTTTTTTGGAAAAAAACCTCTTTTCTCCCATCTCAAAATACAATCATATAAATTTGATATTGTCTGTTCTATTTCTGTAAATGTACATTAATATAATTTTATAATTCTTTCATATAAACGGAAAGGAGCATTGACACAACAATCTTCTTTGGCTTAATAAAAATATTTAACATAAATAAACATAATTTAACGTTAGAAAAAGAAAAGTAAAGCAGCCCGTTTAACATTTGAGATGAAACAAGGAGGCAGAAGAACCATCTAACTTCTCCTCCGTAAAGCTGTGACTGTACCGATGGGAAACTCCTGTGAAGTGGTAGCCAGCAGCTGAGGGCCACGACGCCAGCCAACTGATGCTGGCAGGTCAAGGCGGTATACAAGGACAAGGCCCCACCCTGAGGAGGAATGCAGGAAGTAGACAGAGAAGTTTATTACATGCAATATTAATTCACATTTCTTAATATATTGAGTTACAGATATTACTCTTATGGAATATAACACAATGCTTAAGATATGAAGTCCAACCTGAGAGAAGCCACCGAGCATTATGCGGTGAGGGGGGATCCCATTTTTGACCTCATGTTCGATTATGGCCTTGACTAGAGGAAAGAAGAACAAATACATTATTCAACATATCAGAGACAATATGCAGGGTAAGTGCAGCAAAACCTTTTTCAAGCACTTTCAAGGGACATAAACCAAAAAAATGTCAAATGAATGCAATTCAAAGTTTACTGAATTAATTTATACCCACAGCAATCAATGTATAGTGACACCTTTTACTTTACCAGCTGTTCATTTTAACTTTGAATGTTTTGATCATGATCATTTAATGATTGCTAAGATTAAGGACTAATCTCGCTATGAATGAGTGAACATAAGAAAATAACTTTTATTTTTATACGTTTAATGGTGTCAAAGAACATGCAGCCTCTCACAGCATCAAATGAACACACTTCTCTAATTATCCCTGAAGAATATTTACAATAGAAGAGTTTAAGGCTCATGGCGACTCATTTAGTTCCTTTACTTTCTAGTTTAGGTCGGGTGTGAGACCCAGGAGACAACAAACAGACATGATGACGGGATTGTTTAATTTCAATTATTAAACAAGGTATTTGGTTTACATGAGTGATTGTGTAGAGCAGGGGTGGGGAACCTCCGGCTTCCGGGCCGTATACGGCCCGCGAGACCATTTGACCCAGCCCTCGAGGTAATTCATAAACACACGCAAAGAAATCCACTAGAAAACAAAACTAAAAAATCTAGACAGCAATAGACGGGCAATTGACTATTTTTCCTGGCCACGGTCGGGGTTAATGAACACAACACGACTGGAACGTGTCATCACGTGGTCATGTCATGTCAAAAAGCTTCAGTATTAAATGAGACGGTCATTGACATCAGCAAACGCAGCACGGTGAGTGTAAAACAGAGAAAGGTGGACGCGGAATGTCGCACTTTCCAGGAGAAACGGACGAACGATTATTTCTTTGTGGAAGTAAAAGGCCAGTGTGTCTAGTTTGTGCGGGCGTCATTACACCTCGAGACATGACAAATTGCACGAGCTGAGAGGACGAGTGCGTTTGGATAAAGTTAACGCTCTTCGGCGGAGTTTGGCCCAACAAGCAGCTCTCTGCAGAGCGGAACATAACAAACATGACAGATAGAGAGGGAGACCACCACACCAAGAACAGACTGTTCCACCACTGCTGTGTAATTATCACTGCCATGTGCAATATTCACTTTGTTTTCTATCAACCACTTGGTACTTATATTATTTTTTTATTCCATTTAATTATTGTGTACTGCCTTTTTACTTCACATGTTCTTTTGCTGTGACGAGATACATTTCCCCGTTGTGAGACTAATAAAGGATTGTCGATTTCTGATAAAACAGAAAGATACATGGATAAAACAGTTGCTTTTTTGCATTTAGTATAAAAGAAAAGTGAAATGAATGGGCTGCAAAATGTGCAGAGGTTATGAGTTCAATAATTAGTATGGCCCTCGAAGGATGTTGTAAAAAATAAAATGGCGCCTGTTGTAGAGGAAACGCCAGATTCAGTAGAAAATCAAGCATTTTTTAAGGAGTATATTCCAATTCAAAGATATTCTAACCTTGAAAACATAACGGTTGAAATGAAGCGCTTTTCTAAACTTTCAAGACTTTGAACGGACCCTGAACATATAATGTCAAACAAACCCTTCCCTGTCACCTGTTATTCTGTACTTAAAGGAGTAGTTGTGCTGTCCGACCACCAGGAGGTGCTTCAGATCTTTAACACATTTCTGTCTGTTAGGAAGTCAAGATAGAAAACTAAAGGCCTGAAATTAATTTGTTTGTACAAAGTGTTTTCCATTTTTTTTGCTTTATCTACAAACAATTTTGCGACCCCCTGCAGTACCTATGGGTCGCGGACCCCCTGGGGGTCGCGGACCTATGGTCTAAAGGCAAAAGTGTTTATAGGAGTTCTCAAAAAGGCAACACTTAAAGATGGGGTGAAAAGCCATCCATCAGAGGGGGTGAGATGCAATAATCATGTAAATATGAATATAAAGCTGCACACTTTCAGACAAACTCACTGTTGTCTGCTGCCTTCTTGATTCCAGATTCGTCCTCCTGGGAGTCAGGGCTGAGACCCTTGAGGTCAAACCTGCACACATGAAGAGGCGAGCGTTTAAGGGAATCAATAGATACAATTGCAGCGTTGTCAATGCCGGTATGGGAGCCTATTGTGGTTTCCAGGGAAACAATAGCATCCAGTGTTGAGCTAAAAGGCTGTTTTCATCACGCCAACTCACCACGCTGGCATCATCGTACTCATGTTGAGAGTGACGGGGATCGGGGGCCTGCGAGGGGAAAGAGGGAGGGAGAGAAATGTAAACACGACAGTGAGTGTAGGAGATCAGCAGCAGCTAAGTGCTTGTGTATTGATTCATTGACGAGTCAAGATTATAGATAAATCATTGTTTTGAAGCAGATTTTGCATTCTGACATTCAAATTTGCTTTAAAAAAAAAAGAAAAGAGCTAGAAACTGTATTTGTTCACAGGTTACTTCACTAGACACAACCACGCAAAGAAAAATATGTTAGTTTTCCTCCCTGTCGACAAGCAGAAGCAGAAGATGGAATCGGAGAAAGAAGAAGAAAAAGAAAACGTACGCGTGGGGGCAGATGAACTTGACATGAGGCAGCTGGATCCCTGTCAAAGTGTCGGCCCACCCATGCCTGAAAGAAAGAAAGAGAAAGAAACTGTTTCTCATCCAAAATTACAAATATGAAATGTATCAAAACCCAAACGTATCACAACTTAGTACAATGTACAACACAGAGTGTGGCGCCATATATGGCATATAAATAATAAACACTTCTACTCTTCATATCACCAGTAAACATGGTGTCGCCCAGTCAACCAGGATGTTCACATTCACCTGCTAAAGGAGGAACGTTTCCCTGTGCTCAAGTCCACAATCAAAATGGCTTTAAAAAAAAAAAATGACATTGTTTTCCACAAAACATTTTGTGAAAGAAGCCAAAGTGTCGCAAATATTAATTATTGTCTGAAGATTCTTTTATTTCAATTTATTTTCTTTTACTGAGGTTCAACACCCCCGTCTGGTATCTGTTGTGATGAAACAGGAAATTATTTCACAAGAATGAAGACGCCCTAACTATGTAATAAGTACTAGTGCACCTTTACTCTGATCTGTGTTATAATAATAATGACACATATTTAATGTTGAAAACATGACGCACTGACGGCTGCATGAACAGACATGTTCCCAACATGAACTAAAAATAAAAACACTCACCCTGAGTCTCCTAAACCATGAAGGAAGATCACCTGCAGTACAGATTAAAAAGATGGTTAGAATTACGAGCTCTCTCTATCTCACTCACACTCATGAAAACCAAAAGTCTTTCAATATATAGATATAGATATAGATATATTGAAAGACCTTTGGTTTTCATGAGTGTAGATGAAATACCAGATTATGTTGAAAATCAAAAAACATCCAAGGAGTATATTCAAAGTCAAGCATTTTCCTAACCTTGAAAACACAACAGTCAAAATTAAGAATTTTCCAAACTTTCACAAAATTACAGATACAAAGATATTGAGACGTTTCTGAAAGCGATCCTTCACATTAGACATCAATTGCTGGAGGAAAAGAAACAATATAGATCCTATTTGAATTTGGAGACAATTTATCACATAAGATCTTATAGTACACAATGTACTACAGGTAATCGTGCGTACTTGTTCCAAAACAGGGAAAAACAGGTGCCAATCTACAATTCTTGCCAAGATTAAGGTCTCACTGCTAGTTTCCACAAACGCTACTCCCTGCAAAGACACCATGAAAGGGAATAAAAACAACTTTGAAAGCTGGCAATGTACTGCTTGTTGGCTAGAAATCAGAGACTCAGCTGTCTTTGCAGAAATCAAAACACATTTATTCCATGTAGGGTTTGAGGGGAGCTGGGACAGTCAGCTTTGATCCTTGTGTTTAACAAATCCCAGCACCGCACCTGACAACATCTCATTTCATCGTTACACTCTGATCCAGCTGAGCTGAGTATCTGCATGCGTGTTCTTACTGTACTTGTAACCCCTCCTGCTACAGGTGTGGCATTTTCTGCCATTTTGCATGAAAAATTACCTCTACCATTATTCTATAATCAAAAGAGTTGGCGATTAGTTGCAGCTCGAACTGAGTACACTAAACCTATAAGGTGAGACTTGATGGAATAAATGAGTGAGAAAACAATACGATTTATATCATTTGTATCGGATCTACCAGCTTTATTAATTTTCTTGTAATATCTAAAAAAAGAAAGAAATTTGAGCATTTTGTTTGTTAACTGATTATAAAATTAATAAATGAAACTTTACTGCAGTTTTTACAAACTATTGTAAACAAACTTTTATTACCCGAAGAAAAATTCAGCTAGTAACTAAGTTTTAAGGTGAAATGATCCAATACAATCCAGGAAGTGCAGCTTTAGTAACAGATCTGAGTTTGAAAGCTTATCAGATACTAAAGCACTGCACGGCGAGTTATGATACCATGAAACAGGATTTCTTATGGAAAGTTATAACAGCTGCAAGTATTTCATCTTTTGTCGCTGTCGGTCCGAACAAAGCTTTACTCTATTAAAACCCCGTCAATCGATGCGGGTCACACTTTTGCAGGTTTCAATTTCATGTTTTACGTTAAAATCATGATGTCTTTCTGACGGTAAGGGCTTTTGAAAATAAGATAATGAATCTGAACAGACCTTTTGTTACCAGTTCACATTCTATACAAGAATAATCCAAGAATTGGGGTTCAATGCTTATTAAACCCAAGGACGCTGCTAAAACCTCTGTATAAAGAAATATTTCAGTTTGTTTTGCACTTTGACACTCACGTTGGTATTTTTCTGCAAAAACAAAATGAAAAGCAATAATTTAAGTTATTAAAAAATAACTGAACAATGACATCTTTGTGTCAACTAAAACATAATTGAGGCTCGATACTCAGACTTAATGATGATATGACAAACAAATGTTTATATATTCCTCATTTTTCATACATGATTGTCAATTTCACTCAATACCGAGTGTAGAGAGTGTGAAAGAGTTTGTCGTTTTAATTTTTTTAAAGTTTTTAAATCTAGATTGAAACTTTCTTGTTCTCAAGCACCTGCAACTAGGCTTAAATGTTTCTGAAGTCGTGGGTAATTATCATGTATTATTATTTATCATATACATCATTTTATTTATATCTTATTTAGCTATTTTATTTTGTCCTTTTAAACTGTATTGTTTTAGTTTGAATTGATTTGTTCCAACTTTGTATTGTGTTGTGTGATGTCAAATGAGTCAATCAATAACATTATCCCTTTAACATCAAGCCCTACAGAGCAGTGACTGTCTGATCTAGTTTTAATGGAACAAAATCTAGTTTTGGAAGGTCTGGCATGAGAGGAAGTCAAACTCCCATCAGCAGCGTCAAGGACACAGAAAACGCTCCATCATGAAAGTGACGTCGACACCCCTACATTAGTACATGTGTGAGGTTTTCTCATTTCCACTCACCGCCGCAGTCTCCTTCTCCATCCCGGACACCGTCACGGCCTCGGCGAGCAGCGGCACAGACATGTTGTTGCCACACATACACTGTGAGAGGTACTAGAGTAAGAGAGGACAGAAAAGGTCAGCGGAGAGCAGATCACGCAGTGTGGACGTACATAGAAAATGTTATGTTGTGTGCAGTGGGACCCCACAAAGAGCTTTATTTAACTAATGCATTTCATTTTTTACTAATTAGCTAAATTTCCACATGAGTTTGAGAGTTTCCAGAGCCTACATATTAACCATGAGAAGATGAAAGATAACAAATATTTAAAAATCTAAATCAAAGATCAAATTTTACATCTTTTATTCCTATAGTTGTAGATAGATTAGTCAAGACCCTAATCTTCAGGAGCATCTTCTGAATTATAAATGTTTTTAATAATATATCATTTCACACAAATAGTTTCTGAAGTCATTTAATTAAATCATATTAACTTATTTTCAGTTTTTTTGATCGCAAGGACACACGAGTTGTGCGAGCTCAATAAAGCAGATAATGACATCATTTCCAATTCCAGCTCAATATTCACTGCCTTCAATTATCACTCAATAAAGAACAAGAGCAGATGTGAAAACTTGATGGAAGTGTGTTTAGCCCTGCGGTTTGGCCTCTTATCTTACTATATGTAGTTTAACAAACTGCCTTACCCTCTGATTAGTCGAGGTTGTTGTAGTGATTCAGGGCTAAAAAGGTGTTTAGTAGAAATTATTTCATCTATATTTTCTTACATTATAAATATTCTCCCTAAAAAAGGTACACAAGAATGAAGCATCAGTCAAAGATTAGGAAAGTAAACTTGGATAAAGATTAAGATGGCATTTGTTTTAGTAAACATCATCTGTTAATGATATCGTGGTCACAAATCTTACAAAATAAAACTGGGTGTTCCATATCCACATTATTGATAAAAGGTCTGAGTTTTTTTTTTTTTTTTTTAAAGCAAAGTACTTTTTAAAAACTCCCAAATATTTTAAGGCCAGTACTGGCATCAAAAGTCCAGGATTGATTTAGCTCTATTGCCGATTAGGATTCTGTTAATCGACGTATCAATTAATCATTAATCGTTGCAGCTCTAAATACCATTATAATGGGAAGCACGATAACTAATTCTGTCATAATGTATAATTTAGTAGAATGATATGAAATATGAAATCTACATTAAATGCAGGAATTAGCAGAGCTCCCTTAAGCACAATAACTGAAATGTACAAAAGTACAAACTCTGAAACAAGTGGAGCTTATTCAAAATAGATTACTTGCAAACCCAGTAATGGGAAGTGTTGTATACGCTCATATCTGTCATGTGGTGTTGGAGGACTCAATGTTTTTCAGCAGTGACAATGAACAGTTACAACTCCGATGCAGCCATTCAGTCCGCAGACAGGAACAACAAAGCTGAACATACCACTTATACACACACACACACGCATAATGAAGCTGCTGCTGGACCTAAAACAGCAGTCATGGGGTGTGTGTTTGTGTGTGTGTCAGCATGTGACGAGATTCATTCACTAAATGAACCGCACCCCCTCCCCTCTACTGTACTCTGTAAATGAGCTGCAGACGTCCGTCCCTCTGCACAGTGAGTCAGCTATCGATAATAGCATGAGATCATGTGGTTGCTTTACAGTAAAGTCGAGCAGTAAAAGCTCTTCATAATGCCCTTCACTTTCTGAGGCAAGACGGGTCGGGCGGATCAGACGCCGTGCTGCCTGATTGGTAAACAGGTGATGAGGAGACATGGAAATGTCTAGACACAAAGGTTAATGTGTAAACCTTGAGCAGGATTATACTATACGGGTGTTAAAATTCCTCCGTCGTTATGGCCAATCAGCTAATGCTGTTCAGTTTGGCCTGTTTGGACTGTGCTCTTTGGCAGGTGACAAATCATCATCTGACGGTCAAATTCACAGCTAAAATATCTGGAAGTGAACAGTAAATATGATTTGAGCGTCCAAAGTGTGGACCCAGAAGGTTGTTTTTGCCCTGCATCGTGACCCTTGATAAATGAGTAATAGTTGAATAGTAACTGGGCAGGGTTACGCAACAGGAAATAGTCTTTCAGTGTTGTACAAAGTTCTCCTATGAAGCATCAAGAAGGAAATGTTAATGTTACATTTACTCCAGTAAATTTAAAGACTTTCAACCAGCTCTGTGTCATTGAGTGTGTGCAGATGAAGAGCGCCTACTTCACCACATTTCAGAGGGAAATCTTGTACTTTTTACTGTACTACATTTATTTTACACTTGTAGTTATTATCTACTCTTCAGATTCAGATGTCACATTTCAGATGTCTAGGATTTGTCAGACTAATTTCCCCTCTAAATTTCTCGTTCTCTTTCCTCTACGACTAACAATCTTATGACCCCTCACATTTATCTTGTGACCTTTTGGATTGGCCTGAGCCCTAGGTTGAAAACCACCCGAATTGACAACATAACTATATAAAGAAGTTAAAAATAGCTCTACTTTTAGCAGCTGCAGCACTAATTGATGCGTCAGTATTTATAATCATATGTCCGATATAATAACATAAATCAGTAACAGTGGTAATTTTTCGGCAAAACAAATATTTTTACTTTTGATACTTTGGTACATTCTGCTGCAATACAGGTATTTTGGAAACAGTGGTATTGGTACTTTAACTTAAGTAAAAGATTCTTCTTCCATCATTGAATACTTTGAAATGAACAAAATGTGATGCGATTAAAAATTGCAAGTTCGAATTTAGAGTTTAAATAAATGCAATTTAGCTGCACTCTGGCCCCGAGTGGGAACAGACAGATCCACATAGACAATGTAACCAAAAGCAGGCCGCACAATAAGAGGAGTGAAAGACAGAAAGAGATAAGAAAAGATGGAGGAGGAGTTCAGGAACATTGGACAATCTGTTCGAACAAGCTCTCTAAACATGATAGAATATGCAAATCACTTTTATACCCTTATCCCACCCCCCCCCCCCCCCCCCCCCCCCCTTTTATTGTTCAGCGGGTTCACAATGACCAACAACCAGTACCAGCACAAAACAACTGTGTGGGTTTTCAATGCACGCTCTAAGAAACAATGGCTTACTCTCTATGCTTCTGCAGGAGGCTGGTGGTTAAAAATAGTGTCACGCCGTGTACAAGCATCTGGTCCAATTCAGGTTGGGTATAAAAAAACGACTGAAAACAGGACTTGTTCCACAAATTAAATTAAATGTATGACTTAGAGTTTCTAACTGACCGTGCACTCCTTAAACAACTGAATGGATGCAGCAACATCCTGATTATTAATGTTTTATTTATATGCCATGATGGAAATGCACCAACTATATACGTTCACCACCAGACAAGGCTTCCAAACTAAATTAGTTATTCGTTTTTAAAGCCAAACATTTGCTGGTTATTACTGCTAAAATGTTGGGATGTACTGCTTTTTTTATGTTTTGTCATCGTAAATTGTATCATTTTGAACAGCTGGTAGGACAGGAAAAATAAATAAATGTATAAATGCTAAAAACATGGTACAATCGGTTGGTTGGAACACCATGTTTGTCCTGCCAGGGAGTTTTGTTGCATGCCCATCTCTCTATCCCCTCATTCCCTGTAATCTTTGTATTATTGTATGTCTTCAGAAATGCATCAAATGCCAATCATTTCTGTTACACGTTGATTTAGCAGCAAAAGTTGATTGATACAAATATCAAAACTGCATCAATTCGATTGACAGAAAATATTTGCCAACTATTTTGATAATCAATATCGTTATTTTTAATGCAAAAACATCTACAAGTTTTAGATTTCCTGCTTTTCTCTGTTTTAATATCATATTAAAGTGAATGTCTTTAAAAAAAATAATTATGAAAATAATTGCAGCCTTAGAAATATGAATACTGTCAAATGATCGTGGCTATCATGTTGCATTTTGACCATCATGGTACCTTGATCTTTTTCTGATATCAAAGGCTGTTTTGTAGTTAAGCCATATTTATTTTATTGTGACAAATCACTGAATATTGTCATATGATTGAGTAACAATGTAATGCTCCGAGTTACTTTTAGGCGACATAAGAAAGAAAAGAAAGACGCCTCCTGTGTTGCAGCAGCCAACTTAAAGCACATCACGAGTCTTCATCCTGCATGACTCAAATTACATTTAAATCAAACACACACACAAAATACTGCAGTTTGTCTACGTGTAATCGTCAAACACACACAAACACCCGGTTGCTGCATTCAGACAGCCTTTTGCTCAATGGTTACGGATGGCTGGCAAACAACAGGATAATATGCGGCACTGAGTGACAGGCATCCCCCCCCCCCCCCCTTCCTCCTCCCATACTTCCATACACACCAGCTGCAGTTGCTCTCCGCCTGCTGCTGATGGAGGTTAATAGCTCGGCTACTAGCTGATGTAGAAACACACCGCAGTCAAGAGAGCAAAGTGAAAACAGAGATTAAACGGTTATATAAATATATATATATATATTTAGTTGAAGCAGAGGAAGCGGGGGGTGTGGGTGTCGAAGAGGAAGGAGACAATGAATGGTTGAAGCTTAGCTTTATGCTGTTCGACCCATCATCGTCCTCAGTAGTGATGGCATTCAGGACTGCAAAGCCTCTGCTGCCCCAAAAAACACTACTCCCAACCCTCGTGCTCGGCTTTAATCTCGGTTTATAGCTGGTATACCAACGCGCGCACTCACACACACACGCACGTACGTACACACACTACACACTCTACAATACACACGCTACAATACACCATAACCGGGGCTAGTGGTAGTAGAGCTGCTAGCTAACAGTGATTGTATTGTCTTCTGCCGGTGTCTCTCTCTTCGTCTAGCTCAGGCTAACGTTGTGATTCAAATTCGGAGCACTAACAATGGCCGCTTTTTAGAAGACACCTTAAGAAACAAAGGCCTCGAATAAAAATCAGTTTGGACTGGGATAAAGTGGTTAAAATTTAACACCCGCGGCCCGCTAGCTAATATAGATGCATTACACTTACCACTTTGCTGTCCCAGTTCGCGACGGAACGGAACTTCCGGTACTGGCCGCACATAAGCAGGGGACGGGGACAGAGCGTAAAGACGTCATCACATAGCAACGCCCTACCGTAGAAACCATTATGGCATTTTCTTATGCTTTTTTATTGAACGTCGTTTTTGTTTTAAATCCCTGAAATATATTAAAATAGTGCAAAAATAACTTCTAATTGATGTCAAATTGTACAAATGAAAAGAGTTTGAATGCAATAGTATATAATTGAAATTGAAAACCATTTATATTGATCTATTATTTGGTTTATTTTCATTATTCACAAATGTATGCACGTTTATATTTTTATTTTTATTTGCTATTGTTTTATTTTACTTTTTTTTTTGTCTGTTAATTAAACTATTTAGGCGCAATGATTTTATTACAGTGTTGTTCAGCCTGCCTTGTTGTTTGTGAATTGGTTCTTCAATAAAGAAAAAAAAAGATACCATCATGGATATATATAATAAAAAAATGTTTGATAGCTGGGTTAAAAATGGCATATTGTTTGGTGATACAATTACCACTTGACTAAAGATTTTGCAGTTGTCTTTGATGCAATTCCTTCTGGTCTTTTGAATACAATGCAATGAAACGGTTCGATGTGAATCCGCAGTTTAAATGTAACCTTATGTTAGATGATATATGCAACTACTACATTCACAAATGCAAATGGACTAAAAAGAAAACACACAAACAAATCTAAATAGAAATCAGAAATTATATTGAATTATACTGTACATGGACTGAAGAATAGTAAAGCAATCAAAACAGCAAAAACCATAAATGATTTTCTTTAATGTCTTTATTGCGTGTTACAAAGTATCCCTATGTATATGGTTTTGTCCTGTCCTGTCTTTTTGTCGAATTGTACTCCTTTGGTTTGTTTGAAGATAATTGTATGGCTTAAACATTATACAGTAAAACATTTGGATGTGTAATGATAGATATTCTTTAAAAAAAAGATGACTAATATGGTCATTCTTAAGAGTAAATACCATTCTCGTGTATTTTTACTTGAATACACACTATCGCAACATAACGTAATGCCAAACTTAGTTTGAATAACATTATATTTCCATTTATTTTGAGGTGCTGACAGCATTAAAAAATGATATTGTCTTCTGTAGATGACCATTTTAGAGTAAGATGAGGCACTACTAGTAAAGTTCTCCACATTATATAAATTCAATTACCAAATGAGTACCACAAATATTTGCATGGCTGGATACTACTAGTGATAAGTGAGGATTAACTTAAATAGTTTGACATCTGTGAATATAATTTGATAAACCTTTCATATGAATAGGAATGAGCATCGACACAACAATATACTGTATTCAATCTATTTTATGTAAAATATTTCAGAGCACTGTTAAGCATAAAACTAAGTATTCCATTTTTTTTTTAATACAGAGCTAAAACATCTTATTTTTTTAACATACGGTCCTCAGCACTGATCTTACACATTCCCATAAATACACTGACTGGCTACATGATGACACACTGCAATAAATTTCCCTCGGGATGTATAAAGTATCTATCTATCTATCTATCTATCTATTACTAACTAAATCAATGATGACAACCCCTTTGTGGAAACGCAAAAAGGTGTGAAGGTAACTAGATTGTTATTAGGAAGTTCATGGCAGTAAGCGTTTGGTTGAATGTCAACATGGATGTGACATGTTTGTATTAAAGGGAATCACAGCTCAGACCTCGACTGACCGCAAATTTACTTAAACTGACTGTGGAATTCCTCTCATCACAGAGATAAACCGAGGAAAGACATACACATAATTTTAGACAGTAGAAAGAAACCAATTTACTGTAAGGTCTAATCACACAATAAACCACTAGCTGGAGGAAAATGCCCAGCAACTAGTTAGTGGACAATGAGTCGGCATTACCAGAGCTGAAAGAAGTACTCTTTTACTTTAGTAAAGTAAAAAAGATTCAGTGTTGATGATTTTGATCACTTTATAAACTGCTGCTTTATATTTTGCATTAATAGTCAATATCTGTAATTAAAGCTTTAAAATAAATGTAGTAAAGTACAAAGTACAAAGTAAAACATTTCCCTATGAAATGTAGTAGAGCAGAAGTATAAAGTGGCATAAAATGGAAATAAGTAAAGTAACACACATATACTTAGATCAATTCTACCACTTGGCTTAACAAAGGCAAATAATGTAGTTTTATTGGCATTATATAAATGATTTGGCATTTAATAAGGTGGTGTATCCAGAGGGGCTTAACGTGTCTACTTTCTAACTGTGTATCTTTATTTATGAAGATGATAAATTAAGTTTCTTTACATGTTTATACCGATCTGTGTGAAGCTTATTATGAATCCAATATGTTAGTATGGCAACCAAAGTCTTTTAATTAATAAAAAAGTACCATCACTTGGTTTATTTCCAGCCTTTTGTGTTTTCTTTAGGAGCAGCTGTGAATTTATTGAAGTGGTGGATATCTTAAGACATGAATCAGAGCATACAGGTTAAACTGATAGCAACAGACTTTATCTGAGTGTCAAATGTTTCATGCATTTATTATTAAGCTTTTGCCCACATCAAGCCTTCACTCTTTATTGCCGTGAAAACAAAGCAACGACTTGGCACTTCCAGGCACATATGAAGCTCGCAGGTCTTCAGATTTCAGTGCTCAGTCCCAGTCG